>NC_061082.1:17527461-17537860 GCF_021917145.1 Hypomesus transpacificus | reverse complement strand
CAGGCCTTATTGGGAGGGCATGATTCCATAGACTGGTTCTAGGTCAATCAGGCTGTGGAAATAGGAGTCCTATGGCCACTCTTGACCAATCAGAGGACAGAGTAGAGCACAGCTGAGTGAACAATCCTTCTCAGGCCAGGCCTCTTACCAACTGAGGAGGGCAGAGCCACACCCAACCATACATGAATGCATACACACATACATCGACACATACAGCCACTCACTGGAAACAAAGACACGTGGACGCTGCCTGTAGGCTGCCTTTGAAGAGACCTTTGTGACCTTTAACCCACAAGAATATGGTTGCCATGGTTGATGAGTTTTTTACGTTGGCCTGTTTCCGTGGTGATGCAAGGCTTGCACTTCGTGCTGCAACTGCAGTCAGATGCCTGGTGGGAGTCACTTAGTTCTCTATGACTGCACTGGTGTCCATGAAACTCACACACACACAGGCAAGTGCATAAACACACACACAGGTATATTCACAACACACACAGGCTACTACATAAACATACATTGTCAACAACACTCACCTAATTCCCCATTCAATTCACTTCCCACACTCCTACACACCCCTGCCACAGGCTTGGAGGACTGGTCCGATACATGACGCTACACACACAAGAGATCTGCAAACAGATTCATAATGACGGGAGCACACACATACTGAAACAGACATAGTCAATACTTACACACACACACACGCACACATATATAATACTAAAAAACTCAAACTCTCTCTTGCCCACCCACGTCTGGACAAAGAACAGGTTTGGAGAATTGATGTCAACATTAACCATGCCACAGCCATGCCATGAAGAGATAGAAAATACTTTTCGTTAAGATTCTGCCCTGCCTGTGTCCTGATCCAGCCCTGCCTGTGTCCTACCCAGCCCTGCCTGTGTCCTGATCCAGAGCTGCCTGTGTCCTACCCAGCTCTGCCTGGGAGCCAAGGCCATGCCCCTCTTAAGGAGTGTTCTCCTTGCATCACTGCCCAGGAAAATAGGCCAGCCAGCTAGCCAGCCAGCGGTTTCTCACACATGTAAAGGCAATGGATGCACAGCTGGTCACTACTGGCACATACGTGTAGTCAGCGATGCTGTGTCATACACACGTGTTGTTCATGCTTGGTGTGTGATTGGTCGACTGTGCCTGAGTGCACTGGGACTGTGGGTGTTCCATTTACAAAGATGGGTATGAGGTCACTGTTAACGTTGTCAAGTGCAATGAGTAGTTCAGTGTGTTAACGTGTACTGAACTGGGGTGTCTTAACTATAAATACACTTTTTATACAAAATGTTGTGTTTCGAAGAGCTGCTTCTCTCAGCCTCTTGGTGTTTTCCTCCTGTTGAGAGGTAATCCCAGAGTCACCCAGTGGATGAGTGGGGGATGTGAGTGCAAACCCTCTCCCCCATTAAGCGCTAACGAGCGCTAACCCAACCATTAGCACTCCACACTACTTTCCGAGGGCAGCATCAAGGCTAATGGCTAACCCACAGACAGCTCACTGCTAATAAGCTAAATGATCCCCCGGCGTTAACCACAGACAGAGGTTCCAGGTGAATTGTAGTCAGGTTGTGTGCCTTGATGAGTGGATGGGTGGATGAAGGAATGGATGCTTGAATCGGAAGAAAGACAGATAGACAGACAGACTGACGACCCAGCAACCACTGAACTCTGTCATTTTTTGCTTTCTCTCCTTTTCAGTTCTTCCATTCATGTCCTTGAACTCCCCTGTCTGCATTACTGTCTCCCCAGTAATCTGTTCTGTTTACCAGTAGCATGTAAACAGCCAACGGCTCTTGTATGATGTGCAATATGGGGGGGGGGGGGGGGGGCGTAGCAATAGATGGGGGATAAGACTTCTTAGAACCAGTGTAGTCGTCTTGAAGGAGTCGAAAGGGGGGGCCTGGTAGGCGTGGAGCCAACTGTGGGCCTGATATAAACACACTCTTCCTGTGCAAAGTTACCCAGACATCTCCTGTGTCTCTCCATAACAGTGTCCTCGTATATCACACCGGCCAACTTCCTGTCTCTATGGCCACTCTTCCCTACTGCATAAACAATAGGGTCAAAGGTCATGTATACAGTTGTTTCAGTGCCAGATGCCCTTTGTGGCTAGACGTTGCTCCAGTCATCTAGTGTGGTGCAGCAGGTGACTGTGTAGACAGAAACAAACAAATGAAGAAACAAACATGCATTATTGATACCCCAAGAGGGAAATTGCAGTTTATCGGCAGCAGTGAGAAGGGTTATGACAATATCAAAGCAGGTAGAAAGCCAGTATGGAATCTAAATAAGTGAGCCCTATAAATGTGCTTACGGATCCTAATTGTTAGCCTAAGCGAGTTTGTTTGATGTACAATCGGATTAAAGCACTCGCATACTCTTAGCCAAGGCCTCCGCCAATGAGTGTGTGAAATGAAATCTAGGGCCTGCCGTGTGTTCTCTCTTCCTGGACCGGGGGGACTGGAGTTAGGGCTCTGGACGCCAGCACTCAGTCAGGACGCGGCTAACGGCGTCAGACAGCGAGCTAATCCCTCTGTGTGCTTAGGACTTCACAGGGATTTATCCAGGGTCTCGGGGCCAGGCCCTCCGGCCCAGGGAGGAGAGGGGGGACCTGGGGGAGAAAGCGGGGGCCTCCTCCCCTCCACCTTCACCACGGCTGGCTGTTGTTGCTGCTGATCCTCGTGGTTCAGAGAGCGGGCTGAGGAATGTCATGGGGGCAAGAGTCGGTGGGAGGGCGGAGGGATTGCGTGGCTTGTCTCCCTCCTCCTCCTCCCTCTCTCCCTCCTCCTCCTCATCCTCTTCCTCGGTGATGCATGGATGATAGAAGAGTGTTTCAACGGTTCCCCAGCCTCAGACTGTCTTCTCGCTTCGTTCAAACTATAGCTGCTGTTCAATAATACAAAACCAGAACCGGGTCGTCTTGATTTTATATTTAGAATCTTGAGTCATCTCCTTATGATTTCGAAGGCCCAATCTGGTCGATCCTTGTACTGGGGAGAAACGCCTGATGAAAAATGCATCTGGTGTCTGTTCATGTGACCTGAGTGAAACTCCTATGCCATCTGAAGACAGCCCGCTCGGACTGACAGCCAATGATCTCTGCGCTTACTGAATTGGATGATGTAACAGCCTTAGAACGGATGTTTCTCTGGATCCGATTGGTCCACCGCTAAACCGTTGTTTATGGCGGTTGGAGCTTGTCTCTGTGACCACTGGCAGAGGTGTGTTCATTTACTCAGCACTATCTGGGGAGCTGATGTTGGAACACCTCTCATGCTATAATGTGTTGCTGGCTGTAAACCATATCTGTGTGAGTATGTGTGTGTGGGTGTGTGTGTGTGTGTGTGTGTGTGTGTGTGTGTGTGTGTGTGTGTGTGTGTGTGTGTGTGTGTGTGAGAGAGTTCCAGTGGATCTAAAAATGGACCTATAGGTCTTACGTGATGGAAAGTTGTCTCACTGCCCAGAATGGAGACCCTTCTTACTACTGTAACCTATCGTATAGCAGCTACACACACACACACGCACGCACACACACGCACACACACATATCCTAGAAAGAGATTGCTTGTTTTCTCTGACCATCACTCACATTTTCACCCTGCCTCTTACTTCGAGTAGCTCAACACACCTCACCTAAAAGAGTGACAAGTTGACAAAGTGAAGAGACACTTGACAAGCGGTGCGTGTGTGTGTTTGAAGTACAAGCGCGCTAAAAGCTCTATGTCTGTCTTCGGGCCGACCGTTATAGTTTCAGCTGCAGTGCAGCGATCAATGGAGGTTTATCATCGACTGGGCAGCTTCCCACACCCCTCCTCTCTTGCTCCCCCTTTCCCTTCACCACTCTGCTCCTCACCCTCGCTCCGTCCCTCCATCCCTCGCCCTGCCTGGCTCCCTCCACCCCTCGCCCTGCCTGGCTCCCTCCACCCCTCGCCCTGCCTGGCTCCCTCCATCCCTCGCCCTGCCTGGCTCCCTCCATCCCTCGCCCTGCCTGGCTCCCTCCACCCCTCGCCCTGCCTGGCTCCCTCCACCCCTCGCCCTGCCTGGCTCCCTCCCTCCAGAGCCTGCCTGTTTTCTTGGCCTACTTACACAGAGCTCCCTGTTCAAACACACAGCCTCTATGGCAGGGGAAGGGAGATGGAAAGAGAGAGAGAGAGAGAGAGGAAAGAGAGGCAGAAGGAAAGGGAAGGAGAGAGGGAGAGAAGAAAAGAGAGGAAGAAGAGACAGGGGAAAAGAGGGAGAGATTGAGTGAGGGAAAGAGTGACAGAGAGGGAGAGGAAGGGAGATACAGGTGCATCTCTGCATCTCAAACCACCTCCATTTCAATCGAGTATTGTGACCAAACCCACCTCACCCTGAACCAACCAGAGCGCCTTCTGAACCTTTAATCCATATCTGAACAACAGTTTCATCACATCTACAGCCACCTGCATTTCCACACCACCACCAAGACCACAACACATCCCTTTTAGACTCAAAATAATCAGCATTTCAAAGAAGAGAGCATAGAGCTATTCTATTCTGTGAACATTCTTCTGGTAAATCAGTCAGTGGTGGTAGAGATACAAGGATGGAGCTGGGAGAGAGCACAGGGCCAGAGACACCGCAACATGCAGCAGTAAAGTAGCTCTTAGAGTCTGGATGAGGCAGCACAACACTATCTCTCTTTTCCTCCTCTCATCCTCCATTCTCTGTCTCCTTTCTCCTTTCTCTCCCTCCACTCTCCCCCCTCTTTCTGTCTCACTCCATTCTCTCTACTCTCTCCCTCCGTGATCTCCTCCCTCCTTCCCCTCGATGCTCTCTTCTCTTTTTCGGTCTCGCTTCCTTCTCTCTCCTCCTTCCCTCTCTTCCTTAGTGAGATGGTGGAACAGCATGAGCTCCCTAGGGACAACTCTACCACACAACTCTGCATCACAGGCCTCTACAGGGCTGCTCATAAGTGTTCCTGTCGCGTGTTTGTGTGTGTGTGTGTGTGTGTGTGTGTGTGTGTGTGTGTGTGTGTGTGCATGCGTGCAGAAAACTGGAAAACAGCATCAACTGAGGCCCATTCCAGTATAGCATGTCTGGTCTGGTGTCGATGTCAACATGGTTGTTTCGTGGTTGGCTCTGGAATGTGTATGCATAGCCTGGTGCTCTATAGTATCCGAGTATGAAAAGCAGTGTAGATGTTGTTCTAGTATAGTATCATGTATAGTGTTTCAGTATAAGAGTATGTACAGCTGTGTAGATGTAGCGTTTGTAGTATGTAGTATGTACTCTAGTGTTACAGTATAATAGTATGTACAGCTGTGTAGATGTGTTCTAGTATAGTATCATGTATAGTGTTACAGTATAAGAGTATGTACAGCTGTGTTGATGTAGCGTTTGTAGTATGTACTCTAGTGTTACAGTACAAGTAGTATGAACAGACGTGTAGATGTCTACTTTCATGAGCAGTAGTTTAGATGTTTAGAAGATGTTCAGAGGTTTTGGGCATTTTGCCACCTGGAATGCAAGGTCTTGCATTAATTACTCCTCCACACTGGAGTCCTATTGTTTTCTCCAGTTGATGGTGTGTGTGTGTGTGTGTGTGTGGGAGGGAGGAAGGGAGGAACGCTCTGCTGCAGTATGTCACCCAATGTGTGTGTGTGTCTGTGTGCGTGTGTGTGTCTGAGGCAGACCAGCAGCTTACACAGCAGCAGCGTCTCCAAGCCTGATGATGGTTAGCATCGATAGCATAGCCTGGTTATTGTACAAAGCTAGCGTAGCCTGGTCAACACAGCTAACATGGCCTGCACTACTATCAACACCCCTAACAACAATATATTAGCATGCTAACACTAGAGGACTTCAAGTTAAACTCAGTTAAACTCAACTGAGTGTTGGCAGAGACTGTAAATACGTTTTGGGAGCAATTTGGGGAGCCCACAGTGTGTGTGTGTTTGTATGGTTGTGGGGGTGGTGGGGGATGGGGAGGGGGTGGTGTGTGTTTGGTCCCGGTGTGTGAGACTTCTTTTCGGACAAGGGGGTCTTTATGGCACCCCTCTGGGCTTGGTGGACTGGACAAGGGGGCCAGGTGCAGGCCTGTATGCATCTCTACTGGGTACACATGCACATACGTGCACACGCACGCACTCACACACACACTAACCTTCTCTCTCATTCTCTGTCACACACACGCACACACTTCATCCTGTGCAAGTGTCCAGACAAGGCAGAGTTCAGTTTTTCTGTCTGTATACGTGTTGTTTATGTTACCCTCATCATCTTTGTAGCCTGTGAGAATATTCACGTACTATTTATATGTGTGTGTGTGTGTGATTGTGTGTGTGTGTGTTGGTACAGAATGACTATATTCCTCTGGTATTTCCTCAGGGAAGTGCAGCTCTCTGTTCTCCATTTTATCTGGCCTACATCTTTCTGAGAGACACATGACATCCTGGGCCTTACTCAGCTCTGATCCTCCTCTTCACCCTCCTCTCTCCTCCTCCTCCTCTTCACCCTCCTCTCTCTCCTCCTCCTCCTCTTCACCCTCCTCTCTCTCCTCCTCCTCCTCTTCACCCTCCTCTCTCCTCCTCCTCCTCCTCTTCACCCTCCTCTCTCCTCCTCCTTCTCTTCACCCTCCTCTCTCTACTCCTCCTCTTCACCCTCCTCTCTCTCTTCCTCCTCTTCACCCTCCTCTCTCTCCTCCTCTTCACCCTCCTCTCTCTCCTCCTCTTCACCCTCCTCTCTCTTCCTCCTCTTCATCATCCTGTCTCTCCACCTCTCCCTTGTCTCCCTTCTCTCATCGGGAGAGAGAAGGGAGAAAAGGGAGAGGCGGAGAGACAGTTGTAGTGTGTAGAGGTTTCTGCCTTCTGTCCTGTTTTCCAATCCTAACCTAAAATGAACCGTTACCATGACTACGCCTCCCCTGTTCCTGATGGTCACTGCATCACTGCAGAGCTAAACCAATCAGCTTACGTCTAACTCCTCTGGCTGTCTGCACTGCCATTTACTATTACGGCTGAGACAGGGGTAAATGGTTAGGTTAGGTAGGCAGAGGGTATGGGGTGGGGAAGGGGTGTTTGTCCAGACAGGAACCTGATGAGGCCCTTAATGAGACCCCCAGATTAACCCCCAGAGAGCTTGGCTCCTGGGTCAGCCCCCAGCAGGATTACTGGTAGTAGTTTATGAACTGGAGGGTGTGTATGTAT
Organism: Hypomesus transpacificus; assembly: GCF_021917145.1. NCBI lineage: Eukaryota > Metazoa > Chordata > Actinopteri > Osmeriformes > Osmeridae > Hypomesus > Hypomesus transpacificus. The sequence goes on along the minus strand of NC_061082.1, from coordinate 17,530,682 downwards.
GTGTGTGTGTAGGTATGTGTGTATGTATGTGTGTGTTTGGGGGGGGGGGGGGGCTGTGTCCTTGTCCCCTCAAACAGCTTCATCTGAGGGTGACCAGGGAGGGGGGGTTAGGGGGTAGGGAAGGGACTTGTCGCAGCGTTTTTAAAATGGCTCCTGTGAAGGAGCGGTCTCTTTGAATGTTCACCGTTTGTGTCAAGTGTTAGTTCTTTCAAAGACATGTGGATCCTTATCCCTGGATAGTTTACTGTAGGAAGGGGGTTCATGTCAGCCGCTGTTGACTGAATCAACGTCCGGCTCATAGGAATGAACTTGGTTTCGTCATAGTCAGTGGTGAGTATCAAAGGACCGTGGCTGTGGGGGGAGATGCGTACGCCACGTGGTCTAATAATGGTTTGCACACGTTTCCATCAGTAGCTGCTGTGATTGGTCAGTGCAACTTCCTGTCTGACAGTAACTTAACACTATAGGCAGAAGCAGGGCAGCATCATGTACTTAAGCTATCCATTTACTGGACATGGAGAGAGAACATTAAGAGGAAGTCCGCTGTTGGTCAAATAAATATTTAAGCAGTACGGTAAGTGTAGTGTTTGTGAGACATACATGCATACATACAGATAGACAGACAGACAGACAGCTAGTCAGATAGATAGACAGATGGACAGAGTTATGACTCCATTTACTCAGAGTACAGGACAGCTTCATAGTTAAATCTAACCAGTAACAGCACAATGTGAGGTCACTTTTATCACCTTTCTCTAGCAGCGCCTTCCCACGCACACACATGTTTGCACACACACAGACATCCACACACACACATAGGGATGCACATACACACACACACACACATAGGGATGCACACACACACACATACATACACACACACACACACCTGGGCACACACACACTCAGTGAGAGGCCTGGTGGGCTGCCAATCAGCCAAGATTTATTTTCACTTCAAAGACGAGTTTGAAACCCAACCTCAGGATGGAAAAGAAGAAGAAGAGAATGATGTCGAGGGGAGAAGAGAGAGAGAGAGGGAGAGAGAGACTGAGAGAGAGAGGAAGAGAGAGAGAGAGAGACTGAGAGAGAGAGAGAGAGAGAGAGAGAGAGAGAGAGAGAGAGAGAGAGAGAGAGAGAGAGAGAGAGAGAGAGAGAGATGGGGGAGAAAGGGAATGACAGAAAGATGGGAAGGTAAGGAGAGAGTGAGGAATATATGGAGAGAGAGAGAGGGAGGAGAGAAAGAGAGAAAGAGAGAGAGAGAGAGAGAGAGAGAGAGAGAGAGAGAGAGAGAGAGAGAGAGAGAGAGAGAGAGAGATGGGGGAGAAAGGGAATGACAGAAAGATGGGAAGGTAAGGAGAGAGTGAGGAATATATGGAGAGAGAGAGAGGGAGGAGAGAAAGAGAGAAAGAGAGAGAGAGAGAGAGAGAGAGAGAGAGAGAGAGAGAGAGAGGGGATGGTAAGGTGTGAAAGAGAAATGAGAGGGAGGGCCTCATTGAGAGCTAGCCTAAGGCAGACACTTAGTAGATGCTCGTCACAGCCTGTCATGATGTCAGGGGACCCACACAGGTGCTGCCGCTGCGTGTGTGTGCGTGACTTTGTGTGTGTGTGTGGGCGCGAGTATGTATGTGCGGGGAGTCGGTGTGTGTTGGTGCATTTGTAGTGCGTGTATATGTGTGTGGTGCGTGTCCGTGAGTGTGTTTGTGCGGGGTGTCGGTGTGTGTCGGTGCATTTGTAGTGCGTGTATATGTGTGTGGTGCGTGTCCGTGAGTGTGTTTGTGCGGGGTGTCGGTGTGTGTCGGTGCATTTGTAGTGCGTGTATGTGTGTGACTCTGTGCTTGTGACTCTGTGCTTGTGTGTGTGTGTGTGTGACTCTGTGCTTGTGACTCTGTGCTTGTGTGTGTGTGTGTGTGTGTGTGTATGTGTGTGACTCTGTGCTTGTGTGTGTGTGTGTGTGTGAGAATGCGTTTCGATAGGGACTCATTGAGATGATAAAGACAAGTTGACACACTCTTTCACCCAGACTGGTGAAAAACAGCTTAGATCAGCAAAAAGCCTCCCTTCTCTCTCTCTCTCTCTTTCTGCCTACTTCTCCCATCTCCTCTCCTGTCTCCTTTCTCTCCCTCTCCTTCCCGCTGGCTCTCCTCTACCAGCCCCCCTCTTTCACACTCTGCTTTGCGCTTGAACCAGCAAATTGTTCCAAAAGCCCTTGGAGAAATGAATGTGTTCTACAAATTCTCAAGGTGAGAGAAGGGCCAGACTGAATAGGATATAAAGTTAATAGTACTGATTAGAAGTGTGGGTATGTTGGTGTGTGTGTGTGTGTGTGCTTTAAGTGAACCTCGGCCTGCACCCAGGCCCCAGAGGATGATTTCCGTTAGCCTCCATTAAGAGGCTGGCCTCCATGTTCCTCCAGTGTGTGTTCCTCCATTAAGAGGCTGGCCTCCATGTTCCTGCAGTGTGTGTTCCTCCATTAAGAGGCTGGCCTCCATGTTCCTGCAGTGTGTGTTCCTCCATTAAGAGGCTGGCCTCCATGTTCCTGCAGTGTGTGTTCCTCCATTAAGAGGCTGGCCTCCATGTTCCTCTAGTGTGTGTTCCTCCATTAAGAGGCTGGCCTCCATGTTCCTCCATGATACCATCGCTGCTGAGTCATCCCTTAACCCTAACCGACTGGCAAACACACACACACATACAGGCACACACACACAGGCACACACACAGGCACACACACACACAGGCTGTCTCGTGGTTGAACAGTGTAAGACTTGATGTTGATTCGTAGTTTCATTTCTGCTTGGGTAGAGGATGAGGCTGGCAGATGGGGTCTGTTAACATGGGTGTGTGCGTGCGTGCGTGTGCTTGTGCGAGTGTGTGTGTGTGCGTGTTTGACAAACATTAATCCCCCCAGTCATTCGACAGCTCTCAAGATTACCCTCCCCTCTCTCTTCCAGACAGAACCCCCCCCCCCCCCCTCCCAGCTCAGAAAGAGTTGGGCTCCTCATCTCTGATAGTTCCTCAGCCCTTCCTCAAGCTTCCTCGTGGAGTCTTTGAGGACTTTCCGTCTCACCGCCTCACATGTACAGAGAGACTGGGACAGAGTCAGCGTTGTAGGAGTGTGCCAGTGTTTAAGAAGGGCTTCATACGGGGGTCTTTGGTGTTTTTTCAGGCACATCCACAGGCAGCTACGGGCGGGGCAGTGCTGTGTAGCAGGTGGTTGGGTCCTG
>NC_061082.1:17312461-17524961 GCF_021917145.1 Hypomesus transpacificus | reverse complement strand
GCCACCCACACTCTGGACCCCTGGGTGGGGTTTAGCACGTCCAGACTCCTTCTGAGAGCCTAACACACAGACTGCCCCGCTCTCAGCGCCAAGTCCAGCCTGCGCTCACTACCTCATACTCATCCACCGAGTCGGTATGTTTTCCCTCCCAAAATAGGCCATGATGGCAGGCCCAGTGAGGGGAGGGCTTCTGCAGGCCCCTTCTCCCTCCGACACCTCTGCAGTCTGCCATATCTGGGAGCTCCAGGGTGGGCTGGGGAGAGACAGCGTGTGGGAGAGAGTGTATGAATAGGAATGAAGCGTCTGTGTGTTTGGAAGTGTGTGTGTGTGTGTGTTTGGAGGGGAGGGAGTGTGGGAGGGATAGGGTGAGTGTGTGTGTGTTTGTCACAGCGTGCGTTTCATAAGCCCTTACTCATATCCGATGAAGTCAGATCCCACGTGTGTGTGTGTGTGTGTGTGAGTGTATGTGTGTGTGTACTTTGGAGGATGTGCAGGTGTCTGGTGTCGTCCCTCTGCTTCTCATCCTTTGCCACCCTTAAGGAATCTTAATCATGAGCGAATGTGCGATGAATCAAGCACACACACACACACAGAGGAAACATTATAACCGTTTCCTGCTGTTGTCCTTCATGAAGGACAAAACTAGTCACTCCAACCCCTCAGCCCCCCCCCCCCCCCAGGAGTGTGGGATCCTAGTGTCTCCTCCTCCGGCGAGGCCCGGACTACAAAAACACTGTTGTTTAGTCGAGTCCAAAAAACACTTGTTGACAGCCATCCCACCTAGTCTCAGACACATGTATTCACTATACAGTATACCTTCATTGGGGGTGAAGTATTCAACGTTGAAGAGACTGACTGGTGAAGAAGAGAATGACAGTTAGAGAGGATGGTGACAGGCAGATAGAAGGATGACAGGTATGGATCACTGCGAGCTGAGGTGACGAGGAAGGGAAGGCTCGAAGGTTGTGGAGTGTAAGTGTATCTTGTTGACTTTAGAAAAACGATTTTCATCCTGTGCTCTGCTGTGATTGGTTTGCGGCAGACGCTTGTGGTCACATGGTGTTGTGGTGCTCGTTCAGCAGTTAGTCCTCCAGGCTACGTGTCTCCTGGCCCAGAGGGCCGTGCGTCTGGTCTGCTTTACAGCTCAGCAAGAAGAGAACGATGCTTCTCCAGCTCTTCTCTCTCTCTATGTTTTTATTATTATTGTTATTATCTATGTATCTTTCTCTCTTTCTCCCTTTTTCCTTCCCCTCTCTCCTTCCCCTCATTCATCTCTCCCTTTCCATTTCCTCATTCGTTCTCCTCCCTTGCTCTCTCTCTCTTTATCTCTCTCTCTCCCATCCCTCTCTTTGTTTCCCTCCCTTTCCTCTATCACGCTAGATCTTTTTTTCTCTCTCTCCCTCTCAACAGCCACATCTCTGCATATGTTCCCTGACCCACATTCCATTTCCTGTTTCACATGCAGAAAGAGAGAACAGAGTGATGGGAGGAGAAAAAGGTAGATGGAAGGAGGAGAGGGAGAAAACCGAGAGAGCGAAAGAGAGAGAAGGGAGGCACCCAAAGTGAAGCAGGCAGAACGAGAGTTAAAGCAGAGGAGTGTGTTGTTCTCTTCAGAGCAGGTTCAGCAGAAGTGCAGTGGGATTATGGGAGGGGAGGAGGGAGAAGAGGGCTTTCCACTGTCTCCTCGCCTCCCTCCTTCCTGCACTGCTGCTCCTCTCTTCATCCGTTCCACTATCTCTCTCTCTCTCCCCTTTCTCTCTCTCTCTCTCTCTCTCTCTCTCTCTCTCTCTCTCTCTCTCTCTCTCCTCTCTCTCTCTCTCTCCCCTCTCTCTCTCTCTCTTTCTCACCTCTCTCTCCCTTTCTCTCTCTCTTTCTCTCCTCTCTCTCTCTCCCCTCTCTCTTTCTCTCTCTCACCTCTCTCCCCTCTCTCTCTCTCTCTCTCTCTCTCTCTCTCTTTCTCTCTCTCTCTCTCTCGTCCTCTCTCTCTCTCTCTGCTCTCACTCTCTCTCTCTCTCTCTCTCTCTCTCGCTCATTCTCTCAGTCATTGTCTTACTCTATATTTGTCTCGTCAGTTGCCCACCCTCCCTCTAACTCAATTTATATCTCTCTCTCTCCACTCCACTCTTTCAACCACTCCCTCTTTTTCTTCCTCTCACTTTTTTCTCTCCCTCTCCTTCTCTCTCTCTCTCTCTGTATTTCCGTCCCTATCTCTCCTTTTCTCACGAGCTCTCTTGTGCTTCGGCTCTCTTCCCCTCGACATCTCGCTCTCTCTTTGAACTCGCGGGTATTCTCTATTGGAATAGCTAAATCCAATATCACTTTACTGATGGAGATGTTTAGTGTTACATCATGTTCCCATCTAAAAGTGTTGCCCACGGTGTGTTCGTCTCAGAGGGTCCTTAGAATATTTGGTGTTTCATTAAACCTGCCTTCGGTGGACATCTCTCCAGGGCTGTGTATGACGGCTGTTCCATTGTGTGGTGTTCAAATCAAGATGTCTGCCTCCATCGCCACCATTTCACAAAAACAAACGACAATGAGTAGCTTGAGGATAGCTCGAGTCATGTTTCGGGGGAGTGTGAGACAGTTAGTGAGCGACAGAGAGACAGAGAGACAGAGGGAAAGAGCAAGCGATGAAACGCCAATAAAAAAATGCTGAGGAGAGAATAGGTGAGATAGAGGAGAGAAATGATGTAAGGGTCTCCTTGTCTCCTTGCCTGAGCAGCTGTAACCTAGACCCCCCATGCCTCCACACACACACACACACACAGACCCTGTCCCGGGGTGTGTGTCTGGCCATGTGTGACAGATTACTTTGAGAACTCCTGTGAAACCCGATGAGGCTTTATGACTGTGACACGAAGAAGGTATTCAGGTCTGACTGACTGCTTAACGGTCTGGCTTACTGACTGACTGTCTGACTGGCTGCACAGCACATTTCAAAGTGTTAATTTAACACCCGGAGTGTTCATTCTACTCATTGAGTGTTTTTATAGAATAGGGCCACTCTCGAGAGATGGACCTTTAGAAGAAACTCCTGCTGTTAGACAAACACAATTTGCCGCGTGGCTGTTTGACTGACCCACCACCACAGATGACCATTGGAGATCTGACACAGTTCAGTCTGAAAGGTCAAAGTGCACATTCCCGACTGGTCTCATGACCTCCTCAGGAGGTCTACGTGGAGGACAGGCAGAGCTCTGTGTGTAGCGACAGGCAGACGGCCCCCTTTCACATCCAGCCTGTAAGCCTCCGCATGTCAACTGGGGTGAGAACACCTCCGTTGGTGGAGCATTGGACGGCATCGTATGGCCACCATCCCCACCACCTCTCTGTAAGTCGCGGTGGATAAAAGCGCCTGTCACACAAATCCATTATTAGTATGAAGACACTGTCCGGCAACCTCCAAACTCCCCTCCACAATCCATGCAGTGCCCTGCCCGTGTGTTAAATCATTCAGTCCCGGTGGCCCGGCTTATCTCCCCCTGGTAGGCCGGGGTAAACATCCTGTCAGACAAGGAGAGCGGCTGTGTAGGAGGGAGCGGCGGACGCGGCGAGACGCCGTAAATGTCAAGGATTGGACACGAGGAGGGAACGGAGAGTGATGTGCCGCGTACACAGGTTCACTCCTCCCCGCTCGCTTGTCTGGATCAATCTGGGTGTGTTTGTGCGCGTGTGTCTGGGAGTGTGTGTGGGGGAGTGTTTGTTTACGGGGGGGGTCTGTGTGTCTGGGAGTGTGTGTGTGAGAGCGAGATGGAAAAAGAGTGTTTTAGTACTCTTCACGATTCAAACGGTGTCCTGTTTTATGGCCACGCTCTTCACAGACGTGTCAAACGCAATCACTGAAGGCTCACACGCAGTGATTGAATGCTCACACCCACTGACAAACTCAACAAATGGTGGAGTTCTCCTGGTATTTGGGGCGGAGGGTGACTTTCTTGTTATTGTTCGCGTTGTCCTCCTTACCCCGCCAACAGAAACACCCATGAGTGGTTAACAGCCATGTTGGATTGTTACAGCGCCATTACACCGAAAACAAAATTATGCTCTTGAGATTGTTTGTGTGCGTCTGGATGTGTTTCAGTGTGTGGATCTGCAGTTGTCGGTGTGTTTTGGGCGCTGATAGTGTGTCTGACTTGGACAGTGAGGAAAGGAGATGCGTGTGATTTGTTACGAATCACTCCATTATCTTGTGGAATTACTTTTCCTCCCCTCCAGGGCAATGGGAATTTGTTCCCTTCCTGTAGTAATTCTTTGTGTGCGTGTGGTTTGTGTGTTCTGCAGGATGAAGAGGAGGAGATTAAACTGGAGATTAACATGCTGAAGAAGTACTCCCACCACAGAAACATAGCTACCTACTATGGGGCCTTCATCAAGAAGAGCCCTCCAGGACACGATGACCAGCTCTGGGTGAGACACAACACACAAATAGACACACACACACACACACACAGACAAATAGACACACACAGACACACACACACAGGAAAATAGATACACAGACACACAGACAAATAGACACAAATAGTCACACACAGCCAATAAACACACACATACAGACAAACACACACACACACAGACAAATAGACACACACAGAGATAAATAGACACACACAGACAAGGGGAGAGCGAGACACAGAGAGTTATGTACAGAGTCACAGATAAAGTGAGAGATTTATCTCCAGTAAGTTCGAACAAAAACCTCCCATCGTAGCTTTTCCTAGAGAGAAAGAGAGAGAAGAAGAAAGGGAGGCCAGGGAGTCGGGGCCCCCCGTCTCTCAGCTCCGCGCGTTTTCACAGCTGTTTGACTGACTACATTCTCACTGGTGTAGTGTGTGTTTGCATTGACCACATCTCCCTGTGTCTCTGCAGCTGGTGATGGAGTTCTGTGGTGCAGGCTCCATCACAGACCTGGTGAAGAACACCAAGGGCAACACCCTAAAGGAGGACTGGATCGCCTACATCTCCCGAGAGATCCTGAGGGTGAGTTCCCATTCGGGTCAACCCAGCAGCTCGACCGATGCATGCTGGGACATGTGGTTCTATGGGTGTTTCTGTGTGTTTCCTCAGGGTCTGGCTCACCTGCACGCCCATCACGTGATCCACCGTGACATCAAGGGTCAGAATGTGCTGCTGACGGAGAACGCAGAGGTCAAACTGGGTGAGACTCTCTCCTATCTGTTCTGTATCCCGGTTCAGTGAAGAACAGTGGAGAAGCTAAAGTTAGAGAACTGAAAGATCCCAGCAGAAGATCAATGGAATAAATCTACTTTGCATTCTTGAAATAGAAATTCTCTAAGCTTACTTATTCGAAAGACTGGTGCTCTGGCTCTAACTGCTTTCAGTAGACTGCTTCTAACTGCTTGTAATTGGTTCGGACTGGTTCTCTGTGCTCCAGTGGACTTTGGTGTCAGTGCCCAACTGGACCGGACAGTGGGCCGCAGGAACACCTTCATCGGCACGCCCTATTGGATGGCACCCGAGGTCATCGCCTGTGACGAGAACCCAGATGCTACCTACGATTACCGAGTAAGAACACACGCTACACACACGCGCGCTACACACACACGTTACAAAAAAAACACGTAAACTCATTGTGTTGTCTGTCTTGCAGAGTGACTTGTGGTCTTGTGGAATCACAGCCATTGAGATGGCGGAAGGAGCTCCTCGTAAGTCAAACAACCTTTTTCCAGATTGCCACAGCTAACCACAGCTAACACCCTCTTCTGTACACACAACTGGAATTTCATACCCGCTTCGGTCGATCTGTACTTTTTGTGTTTTGATCTGTGTGCGTTTGGTCCTGTCTTCCAGCGCTGTGCGACATGCACCCAATGAGAGCGCTCTTCCTCATCCCCAGAAACCCGCCTCCTCGACTCAAGTCCAAGAAATGGTGGGTGTCCCAAGCTCCAGCTCTGCCCACAACTATCTGATGCACTGTCCAACCATCTCACAAGAACACCTAAGAATATTTCCTCTCTTCCACTTTTCCCCCTCTATCTCCCTCTCCCTGCCTCTCCCTCTCCTCCTTCCTTCGTTCCATCCATCCATCTCCTCCTACTCTTCATCTCTTCTCCTTCTTTCTCCGTATATTTTTCCATACCCTCCCTCTCTGTCCCTCCCTTCCTCCTCCAGGTCCAAGAAGTTCTTCAGCTTCATCGAGGGCTGCCTGGTGAAGAACTACACCCAGCGGCCCCCCACCGAGCAGCTCCTGAAGCATCCGTATATCCGGGACCAGCCTAACGAGCGGCAGGTCCGCATCCAGCTGAAGGACCACATCGACCGCACGCGCAAGAAGAGGGGCGAGAAAGGTGAGTTCCTGGGGAGGGTGGGCTGTTGGCATCACTGCTGTACTCTGTGAAGTTAGAAAACCTTGGTCCTACCAACGTTTCTCTGCTCTAGTAATGTTATCATGTGTAAGAAGTAGTTTGACTTGGATTAGTGTGATTTTCGGAATCTTTCTGAAATTTTCTTTTGCATGTAATTATTATATATTTTCCTTCTTCTTGTGTAGATGAGACGGAATATGAGTACAGTGGCAGTGAGGAAGAGGAGGAAGAGGCTCAGGAGCAGGAGGGAGAGCCAAGGTACGTTGGTTAGCTCTGCTAAAGGTAGCATGTCTTTATACTGCAATATTGCTTACATGCCAATAAGGGTTTTTACTACAAACTAACTTACATGCTAACATGGGTCTATACCACAAACTAGCTAACATGCTAACGTGGGTCCTTTATACCACAACCAGGGTTTCCCGCAGAAAATGTGTTAGTTAAGGTGGTAGGGTGGGAAACAGGTGAATGGCGGATATCGCTATACAAAAAAATAGAGGCTTAACTACGATTTTGACAACGTAGGTAAGGCGGCAGGCGTGTGTTGCTTGCCTTAACTGAAAAGTGCTGCGGGAAACCCTGCCAAAACCTAGCTTAGATGCAATTCCACACATTTTCTCACATACTAACAAATTAGCTTACATGCTTATATTTCTCAGGCTTGCCACACATCTGCTACAATGCTAATTTGCCAGCTAGCATGTCAGGCAAACTATGTATCTTTACCACTAACTCTAAATATCTTCCATGCTAACAGCAGATCTGGTCTGCCCCAAACACAAACAAGCAAACCTACCAATAGGCTTGCTACAAGCTAAAGAGTAAGTGCTAGCTCCTGTGCTCCTGACAGCTCCATCGTGAACGTGCCAGGTGAGTCCACCCTGCGCCGCGACTTCATCCGCCTGCAGCAGGAGAACAAGGAGCGCTCGGAGGCGCTGCGCCGACAGCAGCTCCTGCAGGAGCAGCAGCTCAGGGAGCAGGAGGAGTACAAGCGCCAACTACTGGCCGAGAGGCAGAAGCGCATCGAGCAGCAGAAGGAGCAGAGAAGGAGGCTGGAGGAGGTAGGAGCGCGTGGTCCGGTTTGACTCAAACACACACACACACACAAATGTACAACAGAGAAAACATTGCGCGATGTAGCCTGGCGTTTTCTTTCTGTTGTGAGTTTGTGCGTGTGCATGTGTGTGTCTAGATGTTTACCCTTAAGTCTGTTTGTTTGTTTTGGCTTGATTATTTTATGTGCACGCTGTTCTGTAGGTAAACTCTCAGTTATTACCCTCTTCTGTGTTTATTGGCTGTAGCCATTAGTACTGCAGAGTATCATGTGTTCACAGCCCTATCTGCTGCTCTGGGGCCTGTCTGCTCTCTAATTGGTCTCTTATCTCTGAGGAGAACTGGGAGCCCATATAAGGAGGCCAGGGCCACGGGCTCAGGCACATTACCTTGCTGAAGTTGGCTGGATGGAGCAGAACAGCACACTCCAGTTCCATTACCCATCTGAATGCAGGGCATTTCTGCAGTGTAGGGGTTGTTAGTCTGCGTTAGATACTTTTGTGTGTCTGTGTGCACATAGTTTGAGTTCACATCCTCTCAGCCATGTACAGATATACTCTCATTACTAGGTATTAAAGTTGGGTTAGGCACGTTTTGCGAAGCTAGCTATTTTAGCTTCTGTTTGATACGATTCAAACCAAAATATCCCACCACCTCCCTTCAAAGCCACTCCCACAAAACTACAGTAACGCCCACTGAGTGCAGGGGCAGTAGGCAGAATGCATGCAGGTAGGTAGACAGACAGACAGGTAGCCCGTCCAATCATTAGTCTCAGAACGGTCTTAATGATTTGTCATGTTTATCACAGTTCTGCAATGCCTACAGGTGTGTTATTTTATGTTACCGTCAAACCTGTAGATGTATTGGTTGCTATTAAGATAGTAAGTTTATTTCGGCCAATATGACAAAAAGTGCTTTATAAACACATTAGACACCCTGCCTTTAATGACTATGCTTGCCAACTCCTCAAAGGCAAGAAAGATCGGCACCTGTCTGATCTGCAAAACACGATCACTGACCTTTCCCAACATAACATTCCCTCCTAAGCATGACAGCCCAGTCATCAATTATACATATAAGGTGAACTTCTCAGGTTAGTTCTCCGAGGGCTATTTGGTTGAAATACCACAGTACATGTGAGCTCCTGTTGGAGATATCACCCCTCTTCTGCTTCAGAGATTATGTAGACAAGATACTGCATGATGCCTCCACCACTCCAGCACCGAAGCTTCAACTGTATGCCTGAAATGCCATCGCAAGCTTTAATCTGTCTGATTTGTTCATGTTGCCACCTCAGATTTAAACTTGGATTAAATAATTGAATCGTGATACTTCACATGAAATATTGACACCTCAGTGGTGCTGGAGGGGAGTACACACTGTTCTGCTCATCAGATGGTTTTGTGCACATGTGCAGTATCAATAATCGAAGCAAGCTCAGTATGTTATCCGGAATTATCTAACCAGCCTTACCAAGCATCTGTAGTCAGGCAGAAAAGATAGCCAGCCAAGCCAAGGCTAGCCTAGCTTAGCATATTTACAACCATGTCAACAAGGTAGCTAGCCTAGCTCAGTTAAGCATGTTTTTCCCTGCCCATTTTGAGGAGGAGGCGAAGAAGCTGTACCAGTGGCGCAAGGAGCACTTCCTCCAGATAAACTTAAAACGTATACTCGCGCAGAAAAAAAACAAGTAGCCTAGCCTAGATTAGCATTTTTGTGATCCTGAGGCCGCTCCTGACACCTGCTCTCTGGCACCCCGTGTGGCCGCCCACAGCAACAGCGGCGCGAGCGGGAGATGAGGAGGCAGCAGGAGCGCGAGCAGCGCCGTCGGGAGCAGGAGGAGAAGAGACGTCTGGAGGAGATGGAGCGCCGGCGCAAAGAAGAGGAGGAACGCAGGAGGGCGGAGGATGAGAAGAGGAGAGCTGACCGCGAGCAGGTGAGAGAGGGTTGGATGCCGTGGTGAACCACCTGTACTATGACCCCCCCGCTGAACCATACTGGTCTCTCCACACTGGCAGATTCACATTCGGTGTCACTTTAGTGGTCAGTCGGTATCTCTCCTCTTGGAGAGGGTTTGGTCTCAGGATTTCGAAGGGAATTGGCAATTGGTGTGCTCTGTTATCGTGAAGCGACGGCCCAAGTGCCCAACTGGAAACTCGAACGAAGAAACAAGTGTTTTTAAAAACATTGTTTGATACTTCCAAACTGTGCCTCAGTGACCAGGCCGTCATGGTGCCTCATCCTCTTCCACCCGCTCACCGTTGATTGGTTGTGTATTTTGATTGACAGGAGTACATCCGTCGTCAGCTGGAAGAGGAGCAGAGGCACCTGGAGATCCTGCAGCAGCAGCTTCTTCATGAGCAGGCCATGCTACTGGTGAGGACCTCTCTCTCCGTCCTCCTCTCCGTGCATCCTTAGCTTTCCTCTCAGTCCAGCGCTTTCAAACTGCGTCGGTCGGTTGACGTGTAGTTAGATATGTGTCGAATGGATAGTCTTCTATTAGCTTATCTATGAGACGTGATCTTGGATTTAGTCTACGCCATTATCTAGATCTGTTCCAAGGGAGCAGTCATTGAGGTTATGGTTTCAGCCATTGTTTGTGCCTAGCTGGGAAAGTTACGCTGTTTACAGTCCCCGGGTGATGATGTCACCAGGAAACGTCGTACAGGAAGACATGGGTTTCCCTTGTTTTTCCGTAATGTTGCACATTCCGTTGAGATGGTCTGTACTGGGGGTTCCGGTGACTGTGTTCAAATGACTAAAGGTTTCTGCTCCTTGAGAGGTCAGAGGGCATTAGCTTATGAGAGGATGTGACCGGTCACATGTGACCGGTCACATCCCTGCCTCCTTGCTTCACATGCTGCTCGTCCTTGTTGTCATTCTTTCCCACACTGTGTCTGTTCTCAGCAACACTTTAATTTGATTCAATTCCTTGACGTTCAGCTTCTATGGTAAAAGCCAGTATTGTTCAGTCTCACAGTCGAACCTTGTTTGGATTTATTATAATGTTACCCAGATGTTCTGCCAGTGTGCCTAATTAGAATGATCAGTACAATTTCTCTTGCAATTCAAAATATAAAGCACTATAAATGCACTGCATCTCTGAGAGGTCACATGTCGCATGTTGCGCCGCTGCCCTCACTCCGCCCAGGAGTGCAAATGGCGGGAGCTGGAGGAACAGCGTCAGGCCCAGAAGCTGCAGAGGCAGCTGCAGCTGGAGCAGACCTATCTGCTAGCCCTCCACCAGCCTCCAGAGAAGACCCAAGCCACACAGCAACACAGTGGGGAGTCCCCTCAAGATCCAGGCTTAGGGTCCACTCGGTGTCCGCAGAACCGAGATGTGGATAGGACCGGGTCCCAACCCGGCCTTGGGTCGGATAAGAGCAAGGCCCCACCGAAAATGACCCCGGAAAGAGCTAGATCGTCGCAGAACCTAGAACCGGAGAAGACTAGGTCTTCACATGTCGTGGACTGGGAGTGGCTGAGGAGCTTGGAGCAGGCCAAAGGTGCTGTGTCGCAAACCCATGGACCTCAACGACCAAACTATGAGCCAATCAGAGAGGTGAACCCTCCAGCTTGTTGCTCCGCCTTTTACGGAATGCTGCCTGTTCACTGACTCTGCTGCCGGAGGGCGTGGCCTCCGTGTGTGGGTGTGGCTGATGTGGGGCTGTGGGCGGTGGTGGTCCTTCTGCTGTCTAAGACACATTTACACCTTAAATAAGGGCTGCTTAACCTTCTGTCTGGAAAGCTGTTATTCGGAAGTTTTGCTCCACCCCTAATCTAGCACACTTGATTATAATACATAGCTTTGTGATAAATTAAATCTGGTTCGTTTTAATTGTGGTGGAAGCGAAAACCTCCTGATAGGCATCTCCAAGAGCAGGAATAGGCAGCCCTGCCATTGATAGAGAGACATCTATTCTTCTGGAGAGACTAGCTAGTGCTAGTTTAACGTCACTGGACCTATTCACATAGAACCTTGAGACTAGCAAGTCTCACCGAACATCATTCATACCATTTACAATCATCCTCCTTCTGTAATCTGATGATAATGGCTAGTGAAGGTTTTTTTCTGGGTAATGGAGACCTCTGGAAACACACAGCATCATGGGAACACAAACTGCCCACTCATATATAACCACAATAACATTGTGTTCAAGAACTTAAGCGCTTCATTGTCAAAACTGCCTTTCCACCTTCTAAAATCCTCAGGATTAAACATGGATTGAAGGTTTTGATTCAATTACATTGAGGACTTTGTCAATGTATGTCATAGTCACAGATACTTTGTGACAGCTGCCTGACAGCAGTTAGCATCATAGCAGTGTTGTTAACTAAATGTTTATTGGCTAACAACTATTTGTCTGGCATCTATTTATGATCCTGTTATAAAGGGTTATGTGCTAATATAGTCTTAACACAATCACTTTCTTGGCCCACATAGTGAATGATTTCAATTATATTTCCTTCTCTTTTTCAATAATGCTGTCACAGTACGCTTTGCTCACTCCTGTCCACATCAATCGCCACGCTAAATCATACCAAAGATGCCAAATATCCCCTTCGTCTTTCATGACAAATCCTTCTGAATGTCATTTAAAGGTGTTGCCAAGTCGTAAAGGCGATATTGTTTATCCTCAAATACAATTCTTCCAAGGGGAGAGCTTAATGTGGGCTACTGTCCTTGGGAGGGTTACCTCTGCTGTTGTAATTAGTCTAACTGTTGTCCCCCCCCCACCCCCCCCCTCAGTGCTAATGACCTAGTCAGTTAAAGAGCTGGCTCATTAGGCTGCTGTGAGTTCCTGTGTTCCCCCAACTGTTGTCCTGCTGGGCTCATTATCACCTGGAGGGAGAGAGGACAGACCCAGGGAGGGAGGGACGGAGATGAGGAGAAGAGATGCACTGATGGAGAGAGGGAGAGGAGTCAGATATAGGGGATGAAGGATGAAGGGAGAGAGAGGAGATGGATGGAGGGAGAGAGAGAGAGAGGGAGAAGAGATGGGCGTAGGCAGAAGATGAGGAATCGTTTTTTTTACGAGGATTGCGAGCAGTTGGTTCCGACAAAAAAAACGGCTGTTAAATTTCTTCTAGGTGATATAGATCTCTGTATGGAAATCCATTCAACAAGTGCGCACGACTATCCCGTCGGTCAAATCACAATGGTTTATAATAAGTAGGAGGGTAATATAAAGTCTGTTATTATACCCTCTCTGTGTCACAGGCCTCAGGTGCCGTTCTAAGCAGAGATGGTTGTATTGACTGTTTCTGTCAGATCACCCTGCTTATATCCAGACTGTGGAGACATGGTTGGTGCAGTGTTGGTATAATAAGACACCCGGGAAAACATTCTCCTCGTTACTGTCTCCAGAAGGGCTTGTTGAGCTTCGAGTGTTTTCATTTTTAAATATTTTATTGTGTCCAGTCATAAAAAATAAAAAATCGCTCAAGCATTGCTAGCCAATGATGTCCTTTAACGAGTAATTCACAAATGTCTTAAAAATAGGGACAACGCAGAAACTCACCTCCTATGTTTGCACAAAACTTCTGAAAATCAGAAGCAACCTGTATGTCCTTAATCCTGGATCTTCTGTAGCAGGGGATTATTGATAACGTGTCTGATTATTTTACACTGCCTGCTGATGTGTGTGTACTGCTGGACATGCCTCTGCTGTGTGGGTGAAACTAACATGGCAACGATGGGTCTACTCACCCCATTACTGTCCCCCGGGAACCATGACCATGCAAACACACAAAATGAACACCAAACATTAAAAAAACGAAAGTCTCTACAAACCACACAAACCAGTTTGTGTGTGTCGTCTCCAGGCCGACGAGAGGTATCGCAAGAACATCCAGGGTTCTCCCCAGGCTGCCCTGCCCAAGCAGCAGCCCCCAGTTCCCCCTCGCTCCTCGGAGTCCTTCTCCAACGGGAACCCCGCTGAGGCTCCAGCCATGCACAGGCCCATGGAGCCACAGGTAACTTTAGCGACCAGGACGTCCCTTGCTGCCCATCGCTTCGTCCCTTTAGGCTTCCTGCTCAACTTCCGGTTCCTGGGTGACGACTTCCAGCGATATGTGCCTCTTCCACTCTGTCATTCCCCCTCTCTTTCTGTCTCTTTATGCAGGTCATTGTTCTGTTATCTATCTCATCTAAAGTTGTTGATTGCTCCTGCTGCTGTATGTTCTAGCGGGTGTCCTGCAGAATGCCGATGGAGGAATTGCGACCACAACTCTGCTCCCTGTTAATGACATTTTTTCAAATCCCTCACTAGGTGCCTCCAGGTTGTGTCACAGACTGCCTTTTTAGAATGTAAATCCTTGTCCAACCTTGCCCACTCTACGTTGGTGTGTGAGTGTGTTTGGGTGTGTTTGTAGGCGTGTGTGTAGGTGTGTGTTTGACCTGTGCTTGTTGGCTGAGATAGTGGAGGTAACCTTGTGAAGGAAGCTACGTCGTGACTGTGTGGTAACCACACACAGCATATTCAAGTTTCTCCAGTGACTCAGAGTGTGAATTAGTCATTGTTTCAGAGTGTGTGACTAAAGCAAGCATGAGTAATGTCAGTTCAGCACTGAAGACAATACGTTTGGAATATGTCGTGGTGATTTAATGAAACTGGTCAGAATTCAGTCGGGATGACGTACTGTGGCTCATTGGCGCATTGTTCACTGATGCCAAAATGTTTTAAAAAAAAAGGCAGAAATTAGCCAGTTGTGCAAACGGGATGCTTGTTGACATAGACTTCTTACATTCTATACTAATTTGTATCATAATAAATCTTTCTGGGTTGGCTTAAGGGTATTTGCTGACGGATTTGGTAGGAATTAAAGACAAGTTCAGTGTCAGGCTAAAGTCGTGTTAGGGCATGGTTAGAAACGGCACTCAGTCTGAGTTGAATTTCTTCCATTTCCCTTGGGGAGTCGTTGAATCTGTGCATGTATGTGGTTATGTGAATGGTCTTCATGCATGCTAGCCTGATGTAAACACGTGCCTTGTTTTAATTCATTTACATTCATAACACCACAGATGACGAAGGTCTTGGAGCCTCAGACTGGGTGGAGCCAAAATACAATATGGTCTAAACCCCGTGAACCAATGAGAAATCTCAGAGGTCAACCCCAAAGAGTTTCCATTGGCTACCAGATTGACAGCTCTGCCCTCTTTTGAGGCTCCCTGATCCTTCAGTGTCCTGTCACTGCTTGTGTTTGCCGTCTTGTTTTCTCAAAGTGTTTGCTCCATCCCTCTCCCTGCCTCCCTCCCACCCTCCCACCCACCCTCCCTCTCTCTCTCTCTCTCTCTCTCTCTCTCTCTCTCTCTCTCTCTCTCTCTCTCTCTCTCTCTCTCTTTCTCTCTGTCTCTCCCTCCCTCTTTCCCTCCCTCCCTTCCTCCCACCACCCCACATCTCCTTCTCTGTCCTCTGTCCCCCGAATGACCCCCCCATGTGCTTTCTGTCTCCGGAAGGTCCAATGGTCCCAGCGAGCGGCGCTAAAGAGCAACGCCGCCCCTCCCTCCGCCGTGTTGCGCTCGCCGTCCTTCAGCGAGCCGGTCGCTCCTAGCTTTGCACACCTCCACCTCCGCCCCCAGGACCCCCACCATCACCACCGCCTCGCACAACCACCGCAGTCATCTTCCCCGTCATCCTCATCGCCCGCACGCACTGACCCGCAGCCACACCCCCAGCCTAGGGCCACGCCGCATGTGCCGGCCCCCTCAGACGAGGCCCCGCCCAGGGTAAGGACAGGCTCCGCCCTGACGTAGATCTGTAGTGAGGTTAGAGCAGAGCTGCCCAACCCTGCTCCTCGAGAGCCGCAGTGTCACACTCCAACCCTCCAATTACAACACACCTGATTCTAATGACTAGTTGGTTGACTGGCTGAGTCAGGGGAGTTCTACCTGATTGGAGCCTTGTGGTGGCCTGCAGGACAGCAGCTCTCGAGGGGCCGGGGTTGGCCAGCCCTGAACCATGTAGAACTGAGTCCGAATAGCTATATGTCTTTCCATTACCAGGGACTCCCAAACCCTTGCTCCCCCCAGTGATGATCATATAAGCAGGCCAAAGCTGATGTTTCCTTTGAAATATACTTCAGTAATGAAGATCCCTTAATGTATATCTGGGTTAGTATTAAAGGAGTCAGGCGGTTAAAGTGACTGGCCAGATCCTCACAGATCTAAGTAACATCTGGATTACTATAACAAGCAGTTTCCTATGCACACGCCACAATAAAGCACAGACTGCAGCTAGCTGTTTAAAATACACGTCGGCTTGTCGATACTCAGAGAGAAAGCTGAACTGGAGATCAAAGTTATTTTTCTCTACTCAGTATGTCTCCGAAATGTTGATGAGTCAGGCAGGGAGCGATGTTGGAACAGAAGATAGAACTATTGAACAACCCACCCGTTGTCCGAGGGGTTTTCAGCATAATCCCTCAAAAACAAGATTGCAACTTTTTTGCAACTCGCTTGTTCGTTTTCAGAAATGTCTGAAATGGGAGCCTCGAACAACATTTCCTTCATTTATCCTACGATGAAATTCGAATGAAAAGCCCTATCCCATCAGTCTATTACTTGACACATTCTGTACACCGACAAGTATCCATAGTCATTAGTCACCTGTGAATGGCCATGTCATGGACGTGTTCACCTCGCCTGGCGGTGGTCTTTGTTGGCGCCTACATTCCCGTCATTCTGTCGTCCGTGTACGGAGGGACTGCATGTGTTCTTAGCTGCACTGCTACGCTGTTGAATGCCACCCCAACCATCCCCCAGGACTCACACACCCACCACAACACCCAGCCTACAGTCAGCGCAGTTACAGGGCAAACACTGAACTTGCATGGACTGAAACACATCTAACTTTGTGTCAGCCATTCGATGGAAAACTAATGAGCCTAACCCCAAGTCTTTCTGCCACTGTGTGAGAAGGGGTCTGGTGTCATGGTCAGGGGTTGAGAAGGTCAATATGGGGTTTACCTCCCTTTCTGTTATGTGAAACCATCATCTCCACAGCGTCACTAGAGGAGCGTGTCAAAGGAACGTCAGGATGTTTGGATGTTGTTGGGACTGTGTTAGGGCTTGCAGGTTTTAGGTTGTGTTCGTATCGCTGTCATACACGCACACGCTCCGAGAGAGTGTGTGTATGAGCGCCATGTCTCTGTGGAAGGTTCCGGTGAGGACCACCTCAAGGTCTCCAGTGTTGACGCGTAGAGACTCCCCTCACCAAGGCAACGCCACGCCTAGCAACCAGCCTGGGCAACGGAACGCTAGCAGGTACCTGTACATCTCTGTATCTCACTCACGAACACACACACATTTACACACACGCAAACACACACACATTTACACACGCCCACGCCCCTCTCTGTTTCAAACTCTCGTTTCGTTCGCCCGCTCTCTCCTCCATCCCTCCTCTTTCATTTCCGTCTCTCCTTCACCCTCTAGGTGTCCAGCAGTGCCCTGAATGTAAAACACTCTGCATCACATCGCTCTCTCATTCTTTGTCTACACCCCCCCCCCGCTCTCTCTCTCTTCATCTCTTCTCTCTCTGAGGGGGATGGCTTTATGTAACAGTCCTATCTGTCTAACCCTTCACACAGAGCGCCGTCTCCTAACTGTTACTTTGTTTTGCTCCTCCCCCTTCTTCTCCCCCTCTTCCCTTCCTCACCTGCCACCTCCTCTACCCCTCCTCTCCCCCTACCTCTCCCCCACCCACCTCCTCCCCCTCCTCCCTCCCCTCCCCTCACCCCCTCCCTCCCCAGTGCTGCAGAGCCCCGTCTGCTGTGGGAGAGGGTGGAGAAGCTGACCCCCCGGGCCGGGCCGGGCAGCACCAGCACCAGCGGTAGTGGGGGCTCCAGCTCCTCCAGCTCCAGCGCCTCCAGCTCCCAGCCTGGCTCTCACACAGGCTCAGGGGAGAGGTTCAGGGCCCGCTGTGAGTCTACAGAGCACTCAACCCCAACGCAAGTCCTGCCCAGAGGGTCGCACACGTAGACACGTAACTCCACAGATGATCCACACACTTGCACTTGGCATTGGAGGACTGTTCAAGCCCAAAAGCACAAATACATATTCACAGCACACACAACCCGTTCACAGCGAGCCTAGTCTCTCTACTGAGCTGGCTTGGCGGTAGTTATTATCACATCATACATTTACCGCCCGTACCTTCACACCTGACTCTCTTCCCATAACAAAACGGGTTTACAGGAGCCTATATTTAACAGTGTCACATCCCACATACTGACTACTGATCAGTACAGGAGGGCTTTGTGCTAGCTCCTATCCAGGCTAACACCAGCTAGTTATCAACACCTTAGCTCCTATCCAGGCTAACACCAGCTAGTTATCAACACCTTAGCTCCTATCCAGGCTAACACCAGCTAGTTATCAACACCTTAGCTCCTATCCAGGCTAACACCAGCTAGTTATCAACACCTTAGCTCCTATCCAGGCTAACACCAGCTAGTTATCAACACCTTAGCTCCTATCCAGGCTAACACCAGCTAGTTATCAACACCTTAGCTCCTATCCAGGCTAACACCAGCTAGTTATCAACACCTTAGCTCCTATCCAGGCTAACACCAGCTAGTTATCAACACCTTAGCTCCTATCCAGGCTAACACCAGCTAGTTATCAACACCTGACATGTTTCGTGCTAGGCTCTAGCCTGGCTAACAGCAGCTGGTTGTGTGGCTCTAAATGTGGTACCCTGTCATCCCCCCTCAGCTTCCTCAAAGTCAGAGGGCTCGGCCCTCCAGCGCCCAGAGCTTGCTGGGAAAAAGCCAGAGGAGAGGAAGGACTTGGTCAGGCCTAATCGACCGGCGGTGAGAGTTTGGCGCGTGTCGTCCCTGTGACCTAGCTAGTGCGCTAGCTAGCGTAGCACAATAGCACTCTAAGTCCTGTAGTAAAGTGCGCTTGCCAATGCTCTCTACGAAATGGGTTTCAAAATCGTTTCTTGACTCTTATCTTTATCTTTTGTGTGTGTGTGTGTGTGTATGTGTGTGTGGATTGACGCCATGGGTTGATGTCATGTGACCCTCTCATGTGAACCCCTATAGGGAGATGTGGTAAGCCTGTGTGCAGTGACGTGTTTCTATCCACTGATCTCATTGGCTGAAGGGTTTCCGTATTAATGGCTTGCTCTCTCTTGATTGGCCAGCGTGGCCATCTTCTACTCACGCTTTTCTCTAACCCTAATGTTTCACTTCTTCATATTCCTGAAGTCTCTTTAATGGTTTTCCTGCCACACATTCATAACGTCAGCTTCTATCCTTCTCTGTTACTCAGTAGCATTAACCTGGCTCTCCACTGCAGCTCTGGGCGCTCTGGCAGCGATGTGCCACACCCATCATCCCTTCTCATCTATTGGCTTTGCTACTCACTGGCCGGCTTCTCATTGGCTGGTGCACCTGTGTGACCTCACTTCCTTCCTAGCAGCTACCTGCTTCCTGTATTCTGCATTTAACCCCTCGCAAGTGGCTCGACTGCAAGGCCAATCTTGGGAAAGAATGGCTCACACTTTTGACACTAAGTTTGACCCCTGACCTTTGACCCCCTCCCACCCTCCAGGACCTGACAGCCCTGGCCAAGGAGCTGCGTGCGGTGGAGGACGTGCGCCCCCCCCACAAGGTGACGGACTACTCCTCCTCCAGCGAGGACTCTGGGACTACCGATGAAGACGACGATGAAGAGGTGGACCAGGAGGGAGGGGAGGAGTCCACTTCCGGGCCAGAGGATTCCCGTGCTGTGTACGTAGGAAATGACCTCTGACCTTTCTCTAACCTCTGACCCTCACACCCTAAGTGACCCTCAGATAATCCTGCACAGGTTTTAGTAATCAATTAACTTCATACAAGGTTCGATTAGATAGATCGACCGCATATAATAACGGTTTATGTCCCCCAAAAAATACTCCTTAATAAGTATGAACACATACAACATATCCACACTGGTATTTTCCCGTCATGTAAATATAATTTGATTCTCCTCTCTCACTCTCTCCCCCTCGCTTGTGTCTCCCCCCCAGCTCCTCCAGGCTGAGTAATGGAGAGACGGAGTCAGTGAAGACCATGATCGTCCACGACGAGGGGGAGAGCGACGCCTCCAGCAAGCCCTCCAAAGACGGCACACTGATCGTCCGACAGGTAACCATGACAACCAAGGGAAGAGGGGCGGTCGGCCAAGTCCGGTATCGGAGTCGACATCCACATTTCCTCGATCACTGCATCATGAGTCTCTCATTCGCTCCCTCTTGTTTTGCCACTGTGATTGTTTGGCATTGTGTTGGTCTTGTTTGGTTGTTTCTTTGTTTTGAATTTGTGTTGCTGGTGATGGTGGATCCGGATCTAGGTCAGATAGGAGAGGGTGACAGACAGGAAGTCATAAAACCGAGTAGCCACAGACAGGAAGTTAGATCCCAAAATAGATCCACTATCAATATCCGGATGTTGGATCAACGATAAAGAAATGTTTTGACAGAATCATGTTATAAAAATTGATCCAATCCTAAAGTTTGAATCAAGAAAAACATTCTAATAATTCTGAACACAATAGACCATATGAAGACGGTTTAGTAGTGTTTCCCACATTAGCCATGTATTATTAGTCAGGTTAAGTTAAAGAGACAGATCTAGATTCCAGTTGCTAGCTTCCCTCCAGACGGTGGCCTCTCTCAGCCTCTGACTGCCCCTCCAGACCCACAGTGTGCTGCTCTTCTTACTTCCAGAGTGCAGGTGACAACAAAAAGCACCAGGTCCCCATCCCTGGCCCCATCCACAGCAGCCCTGGGGCCCCAGGGGGCCCCCCCAACCCTGGCTTTGTCCCCAGCCTGGGGCTAGTGAACCACCACACCCCTGGTGCCCCTCACCACCACCACCACCACCCCCCCACCGGCCCCCACTCCCACCACCACACCCCGGAACGGAACGGCTTTGCCGGTCGCATCCACCTGCTGCCGGACCTGATCCAGCAGAGCCACCACTCCTCCCCCTCCCCGTCCTCCTCCGCCTCCACCTCCCCCTCCTGCTCCAGCCTGGCCAGCCCCTCCTCCATGTCCCCCCAGAGCCCCCTGGACAAGCTCACCCTGCTCATGAGGTACGTCCCACCCCCTCGCCCCTACGTGCCACGCCCTCACACACACACACACACAAACACACACTCTGAAGCAGACACTCTGAAACAGACACTAACCCTCAGACCTAGGGCGGAGGGCAGTATGGGGATCTTTGCCCCACCTCTCTTGAAACACTGCACTACGGTTATTTTTTGGCTCAACCATTAAAAAAAGAGTCCACTCAAATGTCGGTAAGCTGTATTGGCAGGTTGATATTAACAGGGATGTGGTCCAGATGTCTGTAGTTGACACATCCTTGTTTATGTTAAACAAATTATTTGAGTGAACTGTTCCTTTAATGGTGAAATGATCATCCTGAAGTTGTGACTGAGAAGGATAGCTTCCTGTTCAGCCCTGGGTCTGGGTGTTGGCAACAGCGCCCTCTGCAGTGTCCTCCAGGGACAGCCTCTCTCGATTTCCCTCTGCTGTCTCTGGCTGCTGTCCCCCCTCTCTCTGTACTCTACTACCAGGCCTGTCCCCCCTCTCTCTGTGCTCTACTACCAGGCCTGTCCCCCCTCTCTCTGTACTCTACTACCAGGCCTGTCCCCCCTCTCTCTGTGCTCTACTACCAGGCCTGTCCCCCCTCTCTCTGTGCTCTACTACCAGGCCTGTCCCCCCTCTCTCTGTGCTCTACTATCAGGCCTGTCCCCCCTCTCTCTGTACTCTACTACCAGGCCTGTCCCCCCTCTCTCTGTGCTCTACTACCAGGCCTGTCCCCCCTCTCTCTGTGCTCTACTACCAGGCCTGTTCCCCCCCATCTCTGTGCTCTACTACCAGGCCTGTCCCCCCTCTCTTTGTACTCTACTACCAGGCCTCTCCCCCCTCTCTCTCTGTGCTCTACTACCAGGCCTGTCCCCCCTCTCTCTGTGCTCTACTACCAGGCCTGTCCCCCCTCTCTCTGTATTCTACTACCAGGCCTGTCCCCCCTCGCTCTCTGTGCTCTACTACCAGGCCTGTCCCCCCTCTCTCTGTGCTCTACTACCAGGCCTGTCCCCCCTCTCTCTGTACTCTACTACCAGGCCTGTCCCCCCTCTCTCTGTGCTCTACTACCAGGCCTGTCCCCCCTCTCTCTGTGCTCTACTACCAGGCCTGTTCCCCCTCTCTCTGTGCTCTACTACCAGGCCTGTCCCCCCTCTCTCTGTGCTCTACTACCAGGCCTGTCCCCCCTCTCTCTGTACTCTACTACCAGGCCTGTCCCCCCCCTCTCTCTGTGCTCTACTACCAGGCCTGTCCCCCCTCTCTCTGTACTCTACTACCAGGCCTGTCCCCCCTCTCTCTGTGCTCTACTACCAGGCCTGTCCCCCCTCTCTCTGTGCTCTACTACCAGGCCTGTCCCCCCTCTCTCTGTACTCTACTACCAGGCCTGTCCCCCCTCTCTCTGTGCTCTACTACCAGGCCTGTCCCCCCTCTCTCTGTGCTCTACTACCAGGCCTGTCCCCCTCTCTCTGTGCTCTACTACCAGGCCTGTCCCCTCTCTCTCTGTGCTCTACTACCAGGCCTGTCCCCCCTCTCTCTGTGCTCTACTACCAGGCCTGTCCCCCCGCTCTCTGTACTCTACTACCAGGCCTGTCCCCCCTCTCTCTGTACTCTACTACCAGGCCTGTCCCCCCTCTCTCTGTACTCTACTACCAGGCCTGTCATGATGGTCATGCCAGTAAAGGCTATTTGTTTTATTGTTTTGGCGTCAACTTTATTTTTGAAAGGGTTTCTCACTGGTGCCAATTTTTCTCTCAGACTGATTAGATCTGTTAAGATTCAAAGCTGCTGTTACAAAGAGAAGATTTATGCACTTATTTATTTCGAAAATACTGTTTTGCCAAACTCTAGAGGTGTGTTTGTGTGGGCCCAGGTGAATGTAACTGGTCATGTTGACCTTTGACACCCAGCCTTACCTCCCCCCACACCTACCCCCTCGTCCAGACTGCAAATGTCTAACATACTCTTTCGCCGTTGTTGCGCTCCGCCATCGTATGACTTAGAGACACGCCCCCTGGAAACACCAGCTCATAAAAGATGTGCTTAGGATCATAGTGGAGTAAGTTTGAAGAGCCGGCAAATATTTTTTTACCAGGAAAGTACATTACTTATGATTGATGTGATTAATTTTTTCCGTATTTTCTGGAAATTTTCCATCCCTCCCGCCCCACAAATCTTGTTTTGCCTGTTCGACTCTCCTCCATCATTTATTTTTGCGTATATCTTTGTATTTGTGTATATTTTTCCCTTCATCGAAATGCCGTTTTGTCTGCATGCCTTACATTTCTACCTCAGTTCCTTCCTGTGTTTGACATGCACATTAAATGTTGGTATCTGTCATTTCTTAGTGGATTTGTGTCAAGTTTTAAAAGTTCCCTCAGTACCATTACAGAAGGGTACTGAATGTTTGATTGTCTCCCTCCAACATGGGTTCTGTCTACCTGCCGTTGCAGAGCCAGTCGGCCAGCAACACCATGCAGAAACACAAGTCGTCCTCTTCCTTCACCCCCTTCATCGACCCTCGCCTCCTGCAGGTGTCTCCCTCCACCGGCAGCGCCCTCAACAACGTGGGTAAGTCCCTCCCGCCACGCAGACGTCCCCAGGGATGACCCATCGTCCTCCACAACCCAAGTGCTACTGTCAGAGCTCCACGGTAACGAAAGACAGGGAGAGGAAAGAGAGGGAGAGAAGGAACATGTGGTTGAAAACAGTCAGGAAAGAGAGCTTACAGAGCATGCCGTAAGAGAGACTAGTAAAGAGACTAGTAAAGAGACTTGTAGAGTGACTAGCAGAGAGACTAGTAGAGAGACTAGCAGAGAGACTGGTAGAGACACTAGCAGAGAGACTAGTAGAGAGACTAGCAGAGAGACTAGTAGAGACACTAGCAGAGAGACTAGTAGAGACACTAGCAGAGAGACTAGCAGAGAGACTAGTAGAGACACTATCAGAGAGACTAGTAGAGACACTAGCAGAGAGACTAGTAGAGAGACTAGCAGAGAGACTAGTAGAGACACTAGCAGAGAGACTAGCAGAGAGACTAGCAGAGAGATACAGTGAGAGAGGGATGAGGGATGTAATGTCTCCAAAAAAAAAGGAAACAACAAAAGCAATGTCAGTCAAACGAGTTGGCTTGATGTGGAGTTCCAGTGTCGACCTGACCTGATGTCACCTGACCTGATGTCACCCCTCACCTGTGACCTTTGCCCCCCCCCCCCCCCCCCCACAGGCTACGGGAACGACGCTCGGCTGGCGGAGGCTCTGAGGGCGGACGCGTCTCGTAAGGGCTCCGTGGTCAACGTGAACCCGGTCAACACGCGCCCTCAGAGCGATACGCCCGAGATCCGCAAGTACAAGAAGAGGTTCAACTCTGAGATCCTGTGTGCAGCTCTCTGGGGTGAGGGAGGCTGACGTTACACCTTAGAATAGATATTTTATTTATATATTTTTTTTATTAATCATCCAATTCAATTCATTCATGTTTGGAATGTTGTTTAGGCTTAGCTTGTATATGTTAGATATTTTATTGTTATTTTCTCCTTTTATAGTTACAGAAGCTCCCTATTGTCTACCTCTATACCCGAGTTGTCGTGTGTCATCCTGTTATGCCACTTGTGGCCACTGTGTGGCAGTGAGGGACTGTAAAATCTGGTGTCGTGCCTTACTCGAATATAGAGACAGAAAATTCAAAGAGAGGTAGAAAATAAACCATGAACAGATGAAGATGACAATGTTATGAATAGAGAACAACACAGTGCTTGAGATGCTGTTGCAGGCAGCCATCGTCCGCATGGTCTCACGAAGCTCCAGTGTGTGTTGCCGATCTGGCTCTCTCTGAATGTCGGCGTGACCGTGGGGTGACCGTGACTGTGTCCCCCCCAGGAGTGAACCTGCTGGTGGGGACGGAGAGCGGTCTGATGCTGCTGGACCGTAGTGGTCAGGGGAAGGTCTACCCTCTCATCAGTCGACGACGCTTCCAGCAGATGGACGTCCTGGAGGGCCTGAACGTCCTGGTCACCATCTCAGGTACGCACACACCTGCCGGAACCCACACACACCTGCACACACCTGCAGGAACCCACACACACCTGCACACACCTGCAGGAACCCACACACACCTGCACACACCTGCAGGAACCCACACACACCTGCACACACCTGCTGGAACCCACACACACCTGTGCACACCTGCTGGAACCCACACACACCTGTGCACACACCTGCAGGAACACACACACACACCTGCACACACCTGCTGGAACCCACACACACCTGTGTGAACACACACACCTCCTGGAACACACTGACATCTGTTGGTACACACACACCTGCAGCAACGTACACACTCCTGCCCGCACACACACACACCTGCAGGAACGTACACACACCTGTCCGTACACACGAATACATACATGCTCACAAGTACACACACATGCATCTGTCGGTACACATTCAAACACACATACACACCAGTGGGAACAGGCACACACACATTTTCACCCACACATATGCGTGCAGACACACATCTGTTGGGAAATACATGCTCACACAAACATGCTCACAAACACACATGCTCAAACCCACACGACACACACACATCGTCACACCCACACAACACACACACCTTCCTGCCTGCCTTCACCCCCCTCGGACCCCCTCCCCACCACGATGGCCAGCATCACTCAGTGCTGTCACAGATTTCACAACCGTCATTTGAACGCAGAGGAAGTTGGGCAAGCCTCGGTTCAGAGGCCAGGAACGTCATGTGTGTGTAAAACAACATGGTTGCACACAGCAAAGCTTTCCATGATGGAAGCACGGTGAGACTGACTTAGAATGTTGAAACGTGATCTAAGATCAGTGGAGAACCAGAAAGCATTAGAATGGTAGAATACTCCTGTGATCCACCAAAGGTCCACTGTCGAGCTAAAATAACACTTTGATATCAAAAGTAGGTGATATAGACAATAATTATATATATATATGATGCATACATATTAATGTTTATTGACTTTTCAGCATTATTACACGTTTTTAAAGATATTTGTCAATGAAGAACACTGTTTGCTGTTACAATAAAAACATCAATACTAATGAACCCACAATTAAAAATAACCACAATTTTAAAAGATCTTAAAAAGTGTTATGATATACAAATTACTAATGTAAACATAAAAAAAAAACATTACAAAGGTAATTTCTAAAATCCACAATCATTCAGAAGTCTGCATTTAGGGAACGGGTGATCTCCGATATCGCTGTTCGACTTCCTTTATTTTGAGTTCCTTTTCTGGCAACCTGTAAGCTTTCTCTTAAGGGGGTAGCCAGTCTCTGAGACTAGACGTGAATAGCTTTCTGGCAAACTCAAGACTCGGTTGAATTCTTCTCTCTGCTAGAGTGCACAGTCCAAGGAGACAAAGAGCATCTGAGGGCCCTAGATACTTTTGACCAAGTATCATTTTACAGAGCCTTTTCTGCACTCTTTTTAACCTTAAGGTGCATATATTAATACAATGTAATCACGTGCCAAAACAGACAGGACGTCTGTCCGTTAATATGACCTACATTCAGAAGCCTAAACTTCCACTATGTTGCAACTAGTTGTAAAAGGCTCCAAGGTCCATGTATTTATCAGCATATTAACAGACGTTAGCTTTGGTACTAGTGTTAGATAACGTGTCTCTCTGTAGAATTTCATAGTTTCTTCTTTCCTTGGTATTATTACCAAGATTGAGGTGACAATTTATGACATCATAGTCCATCTCAATTCTGGATCAGGGTGTTGATGTAACAGTGCCATATGTTAAGAAACCCCAGAACTGCTTGTTAGTGATACACAATGTAATGACTGTGTTTACACAGTCATGGTTTCTCTGTGATGACCCCTCCATGATTGACAAACCAAACTTCCTCCTGTTGCAAAATACTATAGTAAGTGAGACATGCTTCAGGGCTGCGCTTGGACAGCGCCACAACATGTTCACCCTGCTGACCTTCCTCCAGGCAAGAAGAACAAGCTGCGCGTGTACTACCTGTCCTGGCTGAGGAACAAGATCCTCCACAACGACCCGGAGGTGGAGAAGAAGCAGGGCTGGACCACCGTGGGGGACCTGGAGGGGTGTGTGCACTACAACGTTGGTACGTTCCTCTCTCTCCATCGAGAAAGTGTCTCCCAGGTTTGAGGCCATAGAGTTTGGCGGGAAATGGAATATCCAACACACGCTGACACAGGATTCATGAAATATGTGACAGAGTAAAATTAGAAACACTGACAAATGCAGAATGTGGAAGTCAAGCTCCCAATAGAAACAATGTGGGAGCAACAGAAATGCCCTACATTTGGTAATGAAAACTTCAGCAACATCCTGAAGTTCACTCTCTCACGCTCGGTCACCTTGGTTACTGTAATGCCTCAGGTTTAAGTCCCTCACGTCCTGTTGGAATATCCCCCAACCAGTCAAAACCGTCTGACAGGAAATCTACTTCCTGCCCAATGCTTAACCGGTAAATGGTGGTGAATTGGGGATAGTCCTCACCTCACTTTTCATGGGTGATAATTTCCAAACTTTGCTGGAATCTACTTTGAGTGGTGTTCTAACAGAGCGATTTCTGTCCAGTAAAAATCTGGGAGGAATGTTCCACATCTGAGTTTAAATTCTACTTCTAATTCTACTTCCTGCTGTATGAGATATGGCGTTTTAAATTGTACTGTGGTTGACGTTAGACTGGGAGCATGCAGCATTATAAACATGAACTCGCTGCTTTTATCAAAGGTGTGTCTGATAGGCTGTTCTACGTTGACGCCGTCCTCACAAGACTCTGATTGTGTTTCCCAGTGAAATATGAAAGGATCAAGTTCTTGGTCCTGGCTCTGAAGAACTCTGTGGAGGTCTATGCCTGGGCTCCCAAACCGTACCACAAGTTCATGGCCTTCAAGGTGAGTCCGACTTAGTGCATGATTGGACGTTACATAATGATGCTACACGACGTGACTTTTTGCTTAATGAGTTCAGTGTGTAGATGAGGTGTTACATTTTACATTTAGTCATTAAGCAGACGCTCTTATCCAGAGCGACTTACAGTAAGTACAGGGACATTCCCCCCGAGGCAAGTAGAGTGAAGTGCCTTGCCCAAGGACACAACGTCATTTGGCACGGCGGGAAATCGATCCGGCAACCTTCTGATTACTAGCCCGACTCCCTCACCGCTCAGCCATCTGACTCCCTGTGTTAGCGCTGCTGTGCTCCAGCCCTTAGGTGCTGGATTGAAACTCGTACGATGAGTCAACTCACTAATGCTTCCCCAATGACTCCTACACTGTGTTCAACCCTCACATTATGACTCTGAACCTTGACATTTGTACATTTTACATTGTATTCACATATCGGTGAATTGAGGTTTTATCAAAAGCGACATACAAATAGTGCACTTGTACATAGTAGGTTATACTAGGATACATTAAAAAAAATGGTCATTTAGTCATTTAGCAGACGCTCTCATCCAGAAGGACTTACAGTAAGTACAGGGACATTCCCCCTTATATTCCCCCAGGGTACAATAAGGATATAGTTAAATTGTCCTTTCACACACGTAAAAAAGGTGTAATACCACAGCATGTCTCAAAGTGTGTTTTAAGTTTACCGTACGTCCAAGTGGATTTCAAATCACCTCTGACCTTTGCCCCCTGCAGTCGTTCGGTGACCTGGTGCACAAGCCCCTGCTGGTGGACTTGACGGTGGAGGAAGGTCAGAGGTTGAAGGTCATCTATGGCTCGGTCTCGGGCTTCCATGCTGTGGACGTGGACTCTGGAGCCGTCTATGACATCTACCTGCCCACACATGTATGTTACACTGATGCAACTGGCCTACCTTACCTACCTTAACCTAGCCCTAACCCTACCCTATCCTTATCGACTTTACCTTACCTTCCCTACCTTATCCTATCCTACCGTAACCCTCAACCTCACCCTACTCTAACCCTAGCTGGCCACACATATCACCCTACAGTTCCACCCTATCCTACCCAGCCACACATTCCACCCATACCGTACCATCCTGCACGCCCCACATCTCGCCCTGCGGCCCCTTGCCGTCAGCTCCAGTTCCCCTGACACCGGGTTCTCCCCCTCCTCAGATCCAGAACAGCATCCAGTCCCACGCTATCATCATCCTGCCCAACACAGACGGCATCGAGCTGCTGGTGTGCTACGAGGACGAGGGCGTCTACGTCAACACGTACGGCCGCATCACCAAGGACGTGGTGCTGCAGTGGGGCGAGATGCCCACCTCCGTGGGTAAGGCTGGCTCGGGATGTCTCACACACACACACACGCGCATGCATGCACACAGACACTCCTACACGCACGCGCATGCATACACACACACTTAGACGAACACTGGCTCGGGATCTCACACACGCGCACATGCATGCATACAGACAATCCTACACACACACACGCACATGCACACACACACACTTAGGCGAACACGTAGAGCACACACACTCACCCCCTCCACACACACACAAACACACTCACGCATGCAAACACCTATACTAAGTGCATTACTTAATCACCTGCTTCTCTCTTCCTTCCTTCCCTCCCACCAACTTATACTCTCTCTCTCCTCTATCCCTCTCTCTATCTATCTCTCTCTCTCTCCTCTATCCCTCTCTCTCTCTCTCTCTCTCTCTCTCTCTCTCTAACCTCTATCCCTCTCTCTATCTCTCTAACCTCTATCCCTCTCTCTATCTCTCTAACCTCTATCCCTCTCTCTATCTCTCTCTCCTCTCTCCCTCTCTCTCCTCTATCCCTCTCTC
Organism: Hypomesus transpacificus; assembly: GCF_021917145.1. NCBI lineage: Eukaryota > Metazoa > Chordata > Actinopteri > Osmeriformes > Osmeridae > Hypomesus > Hypomesus transpacificus. The sequence goes on along the minus strand of NC_061082.1, from coordinate 17,495,686 downwards.
TCTCTCTCCTCTATCCCTCTCTCTCCTCTCTCTCCTCTATCCCTCTCTCTCTCCAACCTCTATCCCTCTCTCTCCTCTATCCCTCTCTCCTCTCTCTCTCTCTCTCCTCTATCCCTCTATCCCTCTCTCCTCTCTCTCCTCTCCCTCTCTCTCCTCTCTCTCTCTCCTCTATCCCTCTCTCTCTCTCCTCTATCCCTCTCTCTAACCTCTATCCCTCTCTCTCCTTTATCCCTCTCTTTCTCTCTCTAACCTCTATCCCTCTCTCCCCTCTATCTCTCTCTCTATCTCTCTCTCCTCTATCTCTCTTTCCTCTCACCCTCTCTTTCCTCTCTCCCTCTCTCTCCTCTATCCCTCTCTCTCTCCTCTATCCCTCTCCCTCTCTCTCTCCTCTATCCCTCTCTCTCTCCTCTATCCCTCTCTCTCTCCTCTATCCCTCTCTCTCTCCCTCCTTCATCCCTCTCCAGCCTACATTCGCTCTAACCAGATCATGGGCTGGGGCGAGAAGGCCATAGAGATCCGCTCTGTGGAGACAGGTCACCTGGACGGGGTGTTCATGCATAAGAGGGCCCAGAGACTCAAGTTCCTGTGTGAGAGGAACGACAAGGTGCGACTTCTTCAGACACAACACACACACACTGGGACACATGCTTTTTGACAGGAAGCAATTTACCTGGAGTGGTTATGAAACCCCTGCATGTCCAGGCTTGTTGAGGTTGTGCATGGTCAGTTGATGGTCTTATGTTGAAGGGCTTTCCCTCTGACTAAAACATCCTGATACTTCTGCCAGGCCTGACCGCCCCCTGATGCACTGATGGTCGCAGTCAAGCCTCTAAAATACACAATTTCCTCTTTCTCTATTTGTAAATGTATTTATATTACCATTATTCATACCTGCTTTAGATTGCAATTTTGCTAAGTCTATACTTAATCTGTTTATTAAATCATTGTGTCTGTGTGTGTGCTTGTGTGTGTGTTTGTCTGTGTTTGTGTGTGTATGCATGTGTTTATATGTGTGTGTGTCCCTCCCCTCAGGTGTTCTTTGCCTCTGTGCGGTCTGGGGGATCGAGCCAGGTGTACTTTATGACCCTGGGGCGCACCAACCTGCTCAGCTGGTAAAGGCCACGCCCCCTCACCACACTGGAGCCACCCACACCGCCTTTTTAACTTTCAGCCAACGGACAACAGCCAACCACCTCTGACTTCACCCTACCAGCCTCCTGCTGGCTTGAAACCGGATATGAGAATTGTACAAAAAAATCTGAGAAAGAGAAAGAGAGAGAGAGAGAGAGAGAGAGAGAGAGAGAGAGAGAGAGAGAGAGAAATGTGAAAAAAGGGGTGTGGTTTCCCCCCGTTATTAATATGATGTTTTGGTGCTTATGGGATCGTGGGCACAACAGGTTCTTTGGGGTCATTGCCATAGTGACTGCATCGTGACCCTTTGCGTTGTCCTTTGCTCCTCACCCCTGTGTCGGGGCTGCAGCTCTTCTCCCTGCTACTGCTCTCTGTATCTCTGCATCTTTCAGGAGGCCCGCCCCCTGCCACGCCCACTTCACCTTCCGGGGAGGGACAAGGGGCGGGGCCTACAGTGTTAATGCTACAGTATGTAAATGTTTTATTCTGTTTGGTCCAATCGCTGCTGACGGCAGGCTGAGTTTGAGGCTGTCAGTCAGGAAGGAGGCGGCGGAAGCAAGGGAAGCAATGGCTAGGCTTGGCGCTGTCATGACGATGGCGGGTAGGAGGAGTCTAGGTAGCGTTACCGTAAGTTCGGTAGTATACGAGGGGACCCAACGGAGGAGTGTGTAAATGAGATTAGGACAAGTGGAATCAAGAGGACAGCTTTTTAACCAGATGGACTTCAGAATAGTATTTTTTGAATTATTATTCCCTATGATAAGTGTAACTATGTGGAGTTAAACATGTATTTTACCTTGTTTTGAAAAATTACGCATACACATAAAGTAGTCACAGTTTGCTTGCTTTTACGCCCAGCCCACTGAAACTGATGTTTTTGAGGAGAAAAGGAGGGCAAGTTGGGTTTCATCCAAACAATGGTGTCTATGTATAATAAAAAGTTCATTCAATCTCATTGGTAGTGACAGTGGTCATGTTTGTCAGTCCATTTGTCAGACATGACACCTCAGCCAAGCTGGACCCCATCAGCGGAGCTCTGGCCCGAGGCGTTAGCACAGCTGTGAATAGATGGATATAAGTAAACGTGTCGGAGGAGACAGGGAGGGGATGGTGTGTGTGGATGTGGATGTACATAGACCTACAGGCAGGAGAGTCGAAGATGTGGATGTCGTTGTTTGTAGCGGGAAGGTAACACATGGTCAGCAACATTCAGTAGTTCAACAGATAGGTGGTGATGTTTGTTTTTTGGTTGAGATTTTAACGATTTCTTTTCATTGTACGTTTTAATGAATGCAACGCACTAAGTGTCAGGAATGTAGAATGACATAAATTGTTTGGTGGTCTAAGGCATGACGCATTTTTGTTACTTGGTTCCTTGTCACGGGTGATCTATTTTGATGTTCAATTTCAAGTATTTGGAAAATTCTTCTTCTTTTTTTGTTGTTTATAAAAAGATTCTACCCTTGCGGCTCTCCCAATGTAAACTGTACTTTGGGAGCGTTCACCAGAGTGGGAAGCAGCTTTGACACTTTTCTAAGCCTGCGGTTCTGTGAGGACTTCTCACAGCAGCCTATGAAGCTCTTCACAGGACCCGGGCCTAGACCTGGCCTAACCTTAGACCTAGTTTAACACAAGGTTAAGGTTTAATAACCAGTATATGAGCTCCTTCTACTCCTTCTGCAGTACAGTGCGTAAATGGAAGGTTTTAACAATCGAAATGATAGATGCTGAGTTCGCTGAGGACCGCTGGGCCTGTGGTATCGTCACAGTGCTCTGGCGTAGAAAGACCCACTTTTATGGGCAGGAGCTGTTTTGTTCACCGTGTGGTAGTCTGTATATGTTAAGACTATTAACAAAACTGTCCCAGCACCCCTCCGTATTCCTGACCCTGTCTACAGTACGCCAACTGACTCTTTTCCTGACATGGAGTTTTTCCTACATTTCCCAGGAAGCACTGTGACTGTGTTTCCATGGTGATGGGTTATACCAATGTCCCTTTTAGGGGGAGGGGCTGGTAAGTGATGAGACATCATCTGAACCCAGTGGTGGACCTTCACTGACCGGAAATGGGTGTTTCTAGAAGCATAGGAGTCAGTGTATAGAGTATGTAAAGCTGTTTGTCAACTTTTAGTTTTTGTTATCAATGGCTAAGCAGTCAGAGTGGTGGACCCTATGCTGTTCTGTCTGAGCTCGTTGTGCTAGTCTCCAGAGATAATCCACTCTGTCATTGTCATTGCATCAAGACCTTTAGGCGTGGAATATATAACTTTATTCACAAATTGTGGCTATTGATATTCTTATTAACTGACAAAACCGTCAAAAAAGCAGTTGCTTGTTGACAGAAAGTTGAAGATGTGACAAGATGGCAACATTATTTAAAGTGTAAACATGATTAGAAACCACTACATCAAAATACATTTTTAAGATCTCACTTGAAGCTTTGTGTATTCTTAAGTTTTAGACTTAGTTGAGAAGCTTAACGATAGTTTTCAGTTGTTTCTGGAAGATTACTTACTTGTAATTAAGCGACTGCAGTGGTTTTAATCTAATGATCACCTTATGTGGATGTTATGTTTACAGAGTCAATGTTTTGATACACTAATGTGTATCATGATATTTATGTTTTACTCAAAAAGCTACTTTTTGTTCAAATTTTTTTCCTGCATTTTGTTTTTGTTTGCCTGTTTTGTATAAAACATCCTAGTTTCATTCAAATAACAAACTCACAAGGATTAAGAATACACAATTCCGATGACTTAAGAGTGTTGCCACAGTGTCGTGGCGGCATTGTGAGGCTGTTACCTACAGCGTTGATTGCAGGTGTTATCTCTCCAGTGTTTCTGCTACTCTAGCACACGTCCTCTCCGTGTATGACAGGAAGTCCCTATGTGTATGACAGGAAGTCGCTATGTGTATGACAGGAGGTCCTGCATTTTCCTGAAGGTCTTTTTTCTTTGAATAAACTCTAAAGTAATTTAAACCTCCCCGCTGTGTCTCTTCTCTTGCAACACTCTTGTGGTGTTTCCTTTCAAAGGGTTCTCCGTCATCGCTGTTCTGCACCCAGAGAGAGGAAGCTGCCACAGATGCATAGAGAGACGGAAGGATGCGTAGACTGTGGTACAGAGTTATTGATCATAATGTATCCGGTGTGTGGTGAAACTCACTCCTCAAGTATGTAACAGGCCACCCGCGTCAACGAATTGCTAGCTTTTCGTTGGTAGTGGTGGCGCTTGGGAAGTCAGAGGTGGTAAGTTCGACTCATGGTCGGAGCGGACAGTGCCTTTGACAGAACTTGCAAGACCACGTCTGTTACAATAGCATTGCCTTCCACACGGCCCACTTAGTGGTATAGTCCCATATCAGCGCCGTGCCAGCTTGGATTCACCTGAGCACACAAAAGCACACGCCACGCCACACAGTCAAAATCTGCATACAAATGAAGCCTTCTTGATCAACTTTATGGAAGAGTGTCAGAGTTCCTCAAAGTCTCAGATGTTGACGGCAAAACTGATGACTGTGCTTCTGAGTTGTCAATCAGCCAAGTCCGCTGTCTGGTGACTCACTTGCTGGTGAGGAATTTTACACCATGCATGTCTGTCTTTCTGTCTTATGTTCTAAGTTTTGCAGTTCCCTTGGTGTAGATGTGTCTAACACCCTAATCTAAATGTTCTTGGAAGCCTACTTGGTCAAGCAGGCCTTGTACACAGCCTCCCCTCATCAACCCTGGCACACACAGCCTATGGGGACTTGCGATGACAGCTCCAATAGAAGTTATAGCGAGCACATAGAACTTTATATGTATTTTCTAATCAATGCATTCTCAGGCATTTTGCAATTTCCTTTTATTTTATTTGTGGCTACAGTATATATTATCATGCCAGGTTAGGAATACCAATGAAGGATGCGTTGGAAATCGTTAATCAAACTTTGTCAGCATTTTGAGTGGAAAGTTCATTTGGATTTGTATGTATTCGTGCACGTCGTCCTGGCCCTCGCAGCGGAACGACAGTTTACTGGCCGCTCTGTACATTCGCACACTTCACAGTTGCGTATTGATCAGACAAGAAGACACGCATATCAACTGGATTACTATTGCCTTCGGGCAATTGCGCTCGGGAAAACGGCGCGCGCCCAAATGTTCTCTATGCAGGGAAAACCCTGCATTCATGTTTTGTTTGGGGATGCAGACACCTGGTTCTTTGCTCTAACCAGGACAGATGGACCTTCTCATCTCTGTGGTCTGTTAGTCGTTATAGGCATAGGGTCCAAGCTCGAGGAGAGATTGTCGTATTATTAACACAATGTATCAATGTTGGGATCGTTTATAAAACAACGGTAATAACAACAGCTAGAGAACAAATTCTAGAGCTGGATTTTTGTTTCAGGTGGATTTTGTGCTCGAGTTCTGTCTGTCGCTCTGACCATTTCTGGTCACGGCCCAGATAGACCCGCCTGCTGTCGAGTTCTGTCCCATCTCAGCCGCAGCCTGTGGGTGTCAGCCTTCGTATCTCTTGGAAACGGCTAATTCCAAACCAAGGGATATTCCCTTGTCATCAGTTGTGACACGGACACTTCCGATCTGACCATACAGTACTGGCTGAAAATCTCACTCAGCTATTCCTCATTAATATTCTATCTAAATTTGGAGCTCCACACCTGGAGGTCATTTTTTAACATTTCTTATTTTTCACATGGGCTTACCTCCCTGCACGCCATAACATAAGTCCTCTGGATGAATATAACATCAACTCGTGTTTGAAAATGTGCCCAAACAGTGACTTGGAGTGACTAGCCTAGAGGCTGGACTAAAGATGGGCTTAGTAAAGGGCTTATATATCTAGTGTGTTCTTGCAAGATACATCAATGGATACGAACACATCCATGGTTGTGTAAACAATGAGACAGATGGTGAATCAGACCAGAAGCACGCTGGACTCATCCCTCACTTGCAGAGGATTATGGGATTGGATGGACAGGTGACACAAACCTTCCTAGTTTAGTCATCTGGGGTACGTGTGTGCAGGTTCCGCACACAGGAACGTGAACACACAAAAACTCATCACTCTACGTATACCCCGCAGCTGAGGGGATTTCCGATATTGACGAAAGCTTTAAAAGCACAACTGCTCAATGTGTTGATGTTCAGGTATAATCGTCACATGTTTGAATTTACAGGTCAGTGTCCCCTGGAAACGCTCAGGTCCCGTTTACTTCCTCTATGTGAGTGTGCGTATGGGCATGCTAATGTGCCAAAGTTTAAGTCAACATATGGATGTTTTTCTTGTGTTGAAAGACCAGATGCTAAAGGGGAGAGGATAGACCCTGCAGCGTTCTGTTACCTTTACTGCAACATCTAGACCTTACTAACTCATACTCAGCTTATGATCCTATCCTGTCGACATAGGAGTGTTGCATGTGTGTGCGTGTGTGTGGGTTCACGTTGGAAGGATCAGTACATTTCATTGAGAAACAGCAGAAGTTTCCTGGTCTGCTGGGAAAGTTTATAAACAGTGTTGAGTTCCCTCCTGTGGTCATTGAGAGATAAAGACGAAAGCTCGACGGATCTACTCAGTGTCTGTCTCTGCCTCCTCACTGCCTCAAGTCCAGAACCTCCTGCTGTCTCTGCCTCCTCACTGCCTCACGTCCAGAACCTCCTGCTGTCTCTGCCTCCTAGCTGCCTCACGTCCAGAACCTCCTGCTGTCTCTGCCTCCTCACTGCCTCACGTCCAGAAGCTCCTGCAGTCTCTGCCTCCTCACTGCCTCAAGTCCAGAGCCTCCTCTGCCTTCTCACTGCCTTACGTCCAGAGCCTCCTGCTGTCTCTGCCTCCTCACTGCCTCACATCCAGAGCCTCCTCTGCCTCCTCACTGCCTCACGTCCAGAGCCTCCTGCTGTCTCTGCCTCCTCACTGCCTCACATCCAGAAGTTCCGTCTGTCTCTCTGCCCCAAGTGACTTTCTTCTTGTTATCACCATGGACATTTGGGTAAGTGTCAGGATTCTTTATTTTTCAAAAATGTATAAATTAATCCGCAAAGCATAATGTAAACAAAAATATTTTTGTGGGAGGTCAGATTTCGGAAAAGCTTTTCAACAAAGTAATTCAACTTCCGACCACCACCACTCTGACTCTACTGATGGACAACAAGGTTTATTTTAATGTACAACTATTACAACAGTTATGTTACAGCATTGTATATATGATGATTTGAAGTATTTCAAACAGCATGTAGTCGTCCCAGAGTAGACTTTCAAAGAAAATGCTTTAACTCATAGCTGTGATCATGTACATGTATTTTATTTTTCAGACGTTATTATCCAAATGTACTTTAATTGACCATGCTCAGCACTCATCATGCCTTCTAATGGAATGCCAGAAATAGTAATGAAATCCTCTTCACGTAACAGTGTCATACTTCCCATTCCACTGTGTCATACTTCGTATAACACTGTCATACTGAGGGTTAGTGAGATTGGGCTTTCCTCTTGTTCCCGTTACCTTATTGGATTATATTTGGTGATACACGGAAACAATGTCTCACCATGTTTCATCTTACATGAGAGTGGAGAGGAGAGAGTGAGAGGAGAGAGTACATGGAACATGTACACATAAGAGGTCAGCTGACTTGGAATGACAACACAGGAAACCAAAACAGAACTGAAAATGAAAAAAAGTGTCTTTCCAGTTTAAGTCACCCGACCCGATCTTGTGGCTCTTGCACGAACACTGACAGATGCTCTGCGCTTGCACACCACCGCTTGCACACCAGAACACAAAAACAATCCCGCTCTGTAACGTAAACATACAAGTGTAATAAGTGATCTCATAATTCACTGTAAAATTTGAGTCTGACACTATCTCACCATATTTCGGCTATTGTGATGCTTGTGACAAGACACCATTCAAATTGCTTTTGAAGTGAGGCTGTGACATCATGAAATGGTGTCATCTCAAACAAAGGGAATTACCCTTATTCCCTTTTACCCAGTCCTACCCTGGTGACTCCTCGGGGTGTGATTGAGTCTGGAAGGGTTTCTGGGTGTGTTTTAATGCGTTGCGACCACGTCACTCTGGTCATTTTACTACAATCTATATAGGTCCACCCCCAGTAAACTGATCATACACAGTACCTAGGACAATATGGTGAGATAGAACACATGTGCTATGGTGACATGTTAGTTTTATGTATGTGTATGTGTGTCTCAGTTTACGAGTTGTAGGTGCATCATTATAAACTATGAATCTGTTCATGCAGTGTTCCATAGCCACGGTGGTATGGCTGTTAGCTCTTCTCATCTCTGATCCAGTCGATGGATTTCCTTCTCCGCTTCTGAAAGGTAAGTGAGTGTTTGTGCATCCCTGTGTGTGTTTGTGTGTACTGTTATAAAAGTTTTGATTTTCCGTTGCTCTGCTTTTGATAATGAGTCAAGACTAGTCCTAGACTTTCCTCTTGAGACCTGCAAAAGGCTTTTAACATAAAAAGCTTTTAACATTAAAAGTTTTGTAACTTGGACATAACATGAGTGTTTCGCTAACAAACATTTTAATTTAACAGAAATGTCACAATATTGTTTCCATATTTGTTACAGTTATGCGTCTGTGACTTAAAGAACTAACTAGAATTACATGGCTGCAGGGCTGGACTGGGACAAAAAAATGGCCCTGGCATTTTTGCTCGGACCGGCCCACCACAATCGGTCGGACACCACCCACCCGTACACCAAAAGAGTTAAGAGATGTAATTGGGCCAGCCCAGTGTCAGTATGGAAAATGAACCAATGGGCCCCGGTGCCTGCTTTATGGGCCTGTCGTTGGCCAATTTGAAGATTATAAAAAATAAAAGGTATAGATATATATATATCTTATCGGCCCCAAGTGAGTTGGCCCACCGGGAATTTGCCCGGTATGCCAGATTTCCAGTCCAGGCCTGCATGGCTGTTCACATTTGTGACATCATTAGAAAGCCCAGGATATCCTTTCAATTGGACAATCAAATAAATACAAAGAGCAGCATGGTTGCAAGGTTAGTAGCAGACATACAGTCAATGAATTGGATGGTGTCAACAAACTACAGCACATGAGCGTGAACCTCCGTATCTAATAGGTGACTGATGTCTGTGTTTCTCTCTGCTCTCACGTTACTTAATTCTAGTTTTCACTGATATCACAGTAAAACAGGACTGGATTAGTTCCAGTCATGGGCGTATCTAGCCCTAAAAGTTTCACTAGCCCCCCCTCCTCCCAATTTTATTTTTATAAAAAAAAAAAAAGTTTTAATGTTATTTCTTTCATATTTTAAATCTAAATGTGTTAATTTACACATTTAGACACTATTCAAAAGGATATTTTCTAAAATATCTTCTGGGGGAACATGCCCCCAGACCCCCCTAGTTTTGCTGGGTCACAGGAAAAATAATAGGTTTTATCTAGGGGCTTACCCCCCCCCCCCCCCCCCCCCCCCCCCCCCCCCCCCCCAAAAGTGGGAACCTAGATTCGCCCCTGGTTCCAGTTTGATGTATCCGGTCTGTATGAATGAATGTGATTTGCTCCTATTGATTCTGAAGCTCTGTCCGTCCCCCAGACAGCTGTGTGAGCGTGTCTGAGGAGCTGGACCAATTCCGTGTCCAGGGTGAGGCTGTGGTTCTGGGCTTCCCCGGGCTGGTCGGGTACCTCACCAAACGGAACCACCTCACCACCTCAGGTGGCTACAGCTTCCTCATCGTCAAAGGCAACGGAGCGACTGGCCCGGAGGAGGAAGAGGAGGCGGAGGAAAAAAGGGTTCTGCAGCGAGAACAGAACTTGTGGCTCCTCCCAGCTCGGCTGTCAGACTCTGGAGAGTACACTTGCATCTACAGGTGGTTAACCTACACAATACCCGCGCTGAGATACAGTTACCTTCTCATGGTGCTAAGCTTGGCTGGGCATGGTTATTTGAACAAAACTGAAATGTGATGACCATGTCTCTGACATGGCTTGCCTACATTTTTCTGTATCTGTCTCCAATCTACAGAAAGGACTCTGTCTGCGTGACAGGCAACATCATTCTGCGCGTGTATGAGAACATGCTGAGTGGCATAGACAAAATGCACTACCCTATATTTGACCAAGCAGGAAAAGATGTTGAACTCACCTGTCCACACATCTCAGCCTTCAACAGGACACAGGAGATACAGTGGTTCAAGGTAGGACATGAGGAGAATAGTAGCGTGCCCTTTGCCTTGCTGTGTTTGTGCGTGTGCGTGCGTGTGCGTGTGTGTGTGTAAGTGTGTGTAAGTGTTTGCGTGTGTGCGTATATGAGTGTGTGGGTGTGTTTGTGTGTTATTGTGTGGCCATGTCTGTTTATGTGTTTGTATCTGTGTGTGTGTTTTTAGTACACCACAGAAAATTAGCATTATTCAGCTGGTTTATGTTCCATTGCTTTCCTACTCCAGGACTCCAGACCCACAGCGCTCCCTATGGGCAGTGGTCGCTACTACAGGGAGAGATGGAACAAGATGGTCATCACTGACGTGAGCAGATCAGACGAGGGTTTCTATACGTGTGTTCTGCAAGTGCATGCCAACAACCACCAGTACACAGTGAGCAGAATTACGAAGCTCCACGTAGAAAGTAAGCTGCTGTGTAATTGTTTTTTGCTCCACATTCATCATCAGCCATCAACCATGCTGCATAGTTCACTCAACATTTAACGGTTACAAGTAGCTCTGCTTTTAGCTCCCATCGGGTTCTTAACATGACATGTTTTCTTTCAAAATGATATATAGCTCTGGGAAGAACTGAGAGACCACTGCACGATTTTCTCTCATTTTTTTTTAAAGTTGAGAAGGACAACTTTTTGTTTTTATGATAGAAAAGGGTGCAGTGGTCTCTCAATTTTTTTCCAGGGCTGTATGTTTACCTCAGACGTGTATTAATCATGCAGCACTGGGGTTCAAGTTTATACCGTTTGTTCGTTAAGCTCATGTGAGGCTGGGTCTCATAAAAGGCTGTCTCTCTCCCCAGTGCCTAAGATAGACCCACATAGCCACACCACTCAGCCCAGCACTGGCTTGGCCTCATCTCCAACCTCAGGTGCTGCCTCAACTCCAACCTCACGCTTGGCCACCACCCCAACCTCCCCCCCAACTGGCAAGACCTTCCAAAGCACACTCCACAGTAAGTCTCTTAAACACTCAGACTGGGAACTCAGAATGTTAAAATACAGATTTAATCTCAGAAACAGTTGAGGGTACAAGCCTTAAGTGATGGGATTGAATGGATGGGAAATTGTGTGAGGCATAGATGATAACTCGTAAGTAAACTGGCCATGCCAGCAGGATGTTTGTTGGTTTGTTGTCGTGTTTTCTTATTTACCGTGTTGTTGTGTTTTAGCGACAGTGATACAGAGCCCAAGGATCGTGCTCCCTCTACACGGAGCCGTGTTTGAAGGCCGTTCTGGTGAGAATCATTTCCATGTACCCCTGACTTTGGAAACATTTTGATGACAGTAGATTCCTAGATTTCTATGATTAGTGTCCACAGCCCACCCCGAGGCTGTATCACAGGAGTATTTCAACACATCTATTTATTGTTCTAACCTTCTTATGCATATTCACCCATTACTATCAGGTGCAGAACTGGAGATGTTATGCAAGGTTCTGACGCATTGCCAATCATTAAACTTCACCGTGGTCACATGGTTGGTGGATGGCCAATTACTGGAGGATTCCTACTTTAATGGGCGGGCTCTACAGGGTGAGAGAAGGTATCTAAAACTGCATTTCAACCTCTCTAATTCAATCATGGGATACAAAAATTCAACAGTTATTTATGTCTTTGAGTACATTGTGGATTAAAACAGTTTAAGTATATTGGGATACCGAAATGTATCAAAAAGTATATATGTGTCATTGTCCTACTTAGCTACAAACCATAGCCCATAACCAATCTGAAAGAAACAATCTTCTCTGGTTGCTTTGGGTCGAGACCATCATGACCCTGACCCTGAATGAGTTTTACCGTGTGTTGGCAGGACCACCAGAGTGGCGGAGGGTTGTCATGTGGAGGTGAGGCTGGTCGTTTGGGGCCTGACTGGGGCAGACTCCAGGAGAAGCCTGGCGTGTGTGACTCACAACCAGGCGGGAGGGCAGGAGGTCCAGGCCCTCATCAGACTAGACGGTGGGTTCGGTCACGGAGCGCCTCTGACACAGGTCGTCATCAATGACTCCCACATTTGTATCTGATAAAACACAGATGCACTCACAAATATTGGCGTGTGTGTGTGAACGAGAGAGATAGACACAGAGAAAGTGATCAATTTGGCAGGCCAACGCACATCCTCACCTCCCCTTATCCCTTCTGTTCCTCCCCCAGACTCGGAGACCCAGTGGCTGGTGGGGACGGTGGGCTTGGTGGTCGTCTTCCTGCTGGTGATCTCTGTGCTGCTGTGTCACCTGCTTCGGCCCTGGAGGAAGGAGCACTACGTCCTGGCTGCACAGGACAGCTCCCTCTAGCTGTCACACCTGGAACTGAACTGCACTAAACGCCTCTACAAACGTCCTTCATTTCCTCTGTAGGCAGGCAGCGACATTAATACTGTAACTTAACCTTACTCACGAGTTCGAAGACCATACCAATAACTGAACATGCAAAGTAGTTTTACTTGAAGGAATAATGAGAATGAATGAATAAATGAATGAATGAATGAATGAATGAATGAAGGAAGAGTCCAGGTACTACTCTAGGTATGGTGGAGTGGAATTCAAAATCTGGGCACCCAACTGATGTAGGCTATTCAATACAAATGTAACAATTGTGTCATTAGAGAAGCATGTTTCTAAATAAAGACTTTTAAAAATAAACAATCAATTCCCAACAGATGTACTTTGAGTTTTAAGCCATGTTAGACCTAGACTAGTCTGGTTTGATGCTTGCAAGTATCTTTTGTAACAATCTGCCACTAGGCGGCAATAAATTATAACGTAATATTATGTTTTTTTTTCATTGAAGTAAATCATGCCTCTAAACTAAAAGTAGGCTATAGCTTATATTCAATCGCTGTCATTGGTCAGTCACCAAGTACAAGAACGATTGAGTCAGCATTGGGCACACATCCTATTGATCACATGAGAACGTAAAATATTGTAGGAAGCCTGTACGATTTTATTGAAAGACAGAAGGCAATATTTAAAGCAAGAACCAACGCATGTAACAACAACCATATTTTTGACGTAAATGTTAAGTAACTTTAACGCGGAATACATTACATAACATAAACAACTTGTAAATTGTTTTACACATTGTCAGTTATAGCTGTTCGCATAATAAATATTCCCTCCCTACAATTGCTCAACACCCTCCGTGTCAACTTTCCAACGATGTGCAGGAAATTGCAACATGGATCTCCTTGACTAAATTATTTTTGTCCCGAAGAAAAAACTGCTATGGGGAGAAGCTAATTTAGTGAGCGTATTTATTCATCTGTATTTATTTTTGGAGGAGAGGAAACTAATATGAACTTGAATAAACGTAAAGAGAAGTAGGCCTAACGGGTAAGTTAAACAAGTTTGTGATAAATAAAGGCTACCTTATACCTGAAGTGTCATAGTCACATAGGCCTACTGAGTGTCAATTTAACAAGCTCGTTTGTTCGGATTCCCATTTTGTGTAGCCTAATAAAGCAAACTGAAATCCTTAAATGTTCCGGTAGTCGTGGTGTAAACGGTGTTCAGCAAGACGTGGTGGATGGGTTACTATGCCGATTTATTTTGAAATGTAGGCTACTAATACATCTTTAACTCAAGTGTAACTTAATAACAAAACCACAGGTGCTTATTTTGTCATGTGAAACGTTGAAATAATATACAAGAGATATAAAAGTTTACCGTGGGCTACCACGCAGCGCATGCGGTTAACGTGACGTGACGTAGGTCTCTGCAAATCCCCCCAAATTGTATAGCTGTTATCGTTTTTATTCTTGCTAATTCTTCGCTTTTCCAAGAAACTGAGTTGTGATCCTCGTCGTGCAACGTGCAGCTTCGCACCTAAAACTGCAGAAGCACGGTTTAGCACGTTTGAAAGCACATGACTCTGAGTAAACCTTCTAGCTACAGAGTGTCCTTGGTCTGCGAAAATAGGGGTAGGGCCTACCCCATTTATCCCACGCACTGACTGTATCGATGAATTCTTATTTTGTAGAAAATAAATGGAGATATTACTGAGATTACAAATATCTGTTCGAATTTGGGTCAATCTAATTAGGATTCCTCCGTGGGGAGGAAACCTATAAACTTTATTTTTTTCTTTCTTGTGCAATGTTAGTCAGTGGCAGCTCCTAGAACCATGTGGTAACTTTTTGTGAAATTTGGCACACTCATTAAGGACAGTCCCGTGACCCGTCTATACTTAACTATACCAAGTTTCATGTCTCCCATTAGACGACTCTAGCGCCACCAACGGGGCAAAGTTGGACTTGTGTTTACACACGCAACTTTCAAACCGTATGACAGATTTTCAAAAATGAGGTACCATTGGATTCCCTGGATAAAGACGAGTTCAACACACCCTATGACGTCAACTTTCGGCCATATAGATTTTCCGCAATTTCCGGTTTGATCAAAAACCTTTGAAAGCCTACTCCTCCTACAATGTTTTTTACACAATGTTTTTCCTCTCTCATGTGTTTTCAAAACCGTTTGTCCGGTACAGACAATCAAAATCGGCAACAAAGCAACCAAACAAGAATTTAGATCAAATCTCATCAAATTTCTGAGATATCAACACCAAACTTGGTATATCGGTGGAAGACACTACAACATGTTACCATGTGCAAAGGCAACTTTATATAAAAAAAAAATGATAAGCAAATCGAATTTATCGCTAACACTAAAATAATGCTTTACACATCCGCCGGTCAAATACTGATACTCTTATTAAATAATATTCATATGAAGTTCATATGAAAACTCTTGAGAATGTTTATTACACAAATTCTAGAAAAAAGTGACTGTAAGATGAAAAATTATTTTATCGGGAATATTTCGAAAAAGCATGTTTGGCTAATTGCTATGGATATTTCCAATGAAATGTCTACCCTTGCTCCTCAGCGCGCGCGCTCCACATTCTCACACACTCAGCCTTTCGTTTGACACACGCGGAAGCTTGGCAAAACGCACACACACCATTTCCTTGGCTTGAAGCGTATTTCCTTGTGGATCTTGATGGTATTGCATTTCAGATTTTGGATCCCAACGGTAAGTCTACAGCATGGATTTTTCTATACAGTGACAGATCGTGAAGGATATACATTTTTCAATGGTTCGCAATAATTGGAGGAATCCGTCATTGCTGCTTGCAGCTATATTTTAAATTGTAATTACAAGCTCCGGTCTGCCTTGAAGACGAAGAGCATGGAAAAAATATTTTATAATATAGCCTAAATATTAGTTAAGATTAAATGAGCAAAATGACAAAATACAGAAAAATAAGTGTGGGAAAAAATGTGTGGGAACATTCTGATTCGGTTGATGGAACTCATCCAAGATTGACGGCCTCTCTGAAGGAGTAGAGCTGGGAAAAGACTCAAAGGTTTAAGGTCAATTCGTTGTAATTTCAATATAACTGATACTGATGGAGATGGAGAAACTGTTACTTAGGGAAGAACAGGAGCCAGGCAGCTCTTGAGTCACAACCACAGGAAACCTCAACCAGGTCACTGGAGGCAGACTCAAAAGGCAGAAAAAGATAACCAACTATGTTAACAATAGGAGTCCAGATTCTAGGGGTGGGAATCTTTGGTACCTCGCAATTCGATTCGAATCGATTCTTGGGGTCACGATAAAAAATCGATTCACGATTTCTTATCATAAAAAACAAATTGTGAATCGATGTGAATCGTTAGATTCAAGACTGAATCGCGATTCAAATTTGAATTGATTTTTCCCCCACCCCTACCAGATTCAGTACAATAGTAAAACGAATCTAGCAGAAGTTCATATCAATGAAAGTTAAAGCCCTCTTTCTGCCCCTCCAGTACCATAGCATGAAAACTTGAAGTTTAACACCCATTTATCTAAACCAACAGTCCTCAAAAACAGGAGGTCAGTCGATTGGGGGGAACGGTATGAAATGAAATTATGTATAGTGTTATAGGCTGTTAAGTAATTTTGTACGTAGAAATTCGAATCAATTGGATATAGAACATTTCATACAGCCCGATGCAGTCCAAAGCTCTTAGCTGCAAAGAGCAAAGAAATAAAAAACCCTTCATACACTATAAGAAACATGTCCTCTTCCCCACCATGCAACTCTAACAGAAGGGCCTCCTGCTTGGCCAGCTTGCAGTCTGTGAGTTGTGACGTGGCTGTCCTCTCATTGGTCAAACCGGTTTCCAATATTTTCTGGTGCCTGGCTAGCCTGGCTTAATCTTCAGATGCCTGGAGTGGTCAGAAGCGACTACCTCTCCCTCTGGCCGTCCCTCTGTCACTGCTCCTGGGCCTCTGCTGTTTCTAGGTGAGTGCTACCTACTCTCTACACCTATCTTCTGATGGAAGCTGACTGCTTTATTCTGGGAGAGAGACTCTCCGGATAATATGATTTTATATATGCCTCTAATCTGATAAGGAACCAAATCAGTATGTGATTTAATGTCATAACTCTCACTGCAAGCGACTCACATCCTGTTTTTGAGGACTGTTGGTTTAGATGAGTTCAAGCTATGGTACTGGAGGGGCAGAAAGAGGGCTTTAAAATGCATTGATATTAACTCCTGCTAGGTTTGTTTAACTAATGTACTGAATCTGGACTCTTGTTGCTATCATAGTAGGTTATCTTTTTCTGCGTTTTGAGTCTGCCTCCAGTGACCTGGTTGAGGTTTCCTGTGGTTGTGACTCAGATCTGCCTGGCTCTTGTTCTTCCCTAAGTTACAGTTTCTGCATCTCCATCAATAACCGTTTCTACTGAAATTACAACTCATTGACCTTAAACCTCTGTGTCTTTTCCCAGCTCTACTCCTTCAGAGAGGCTATCAATCTTGGATGAGTTCCATCTACCGAATCAGAATGTTCCCACACAAATCACCACAACCAAACCATTATTTAGATTAAAAACTAACCCACATTCAGACAAAACCCACATTCAGAGCTAACCCACAGATAAACATGACCCATATTCAGGCCAGTATTTGTGCAAATAGTAACATGGTTATGTCAATGTTGTCTTAATCGGGTGCAGAAAATTTGAAAAGGCTCTTTAATTGCGTAAACATGATGTTACAAAAGACCATCTTGAATGGCAGTTATACTGAATTCATTCTTTTGTTAGATAGAGTTGACATAAGAAGTAGTTTTGTGCATGTTGATGTGAATAATAGAGTTGGTTTGTTTATTCAGCTAGACTGTAATGGAAGCCATCCAGAACTTCTTCAATATGGCTGTTAGGAAAAATGCATGGAGACACTCCTTGTTGTTGTAATGCTGCAGACATTCATAGAAACACCCACGCTACTGTGAAAGGTGGGAATACTTACTACAAGTGTGGACAGGTTGAGATTCTTTTGTTGATTCAGCTATAGCATTACCTTGCACATTTTTTGGTTATGTGAGTATTAGCAGTCTTTTCCTCCCTTTCTCTCTTCCCCTCTCCTTTTGTCTCTCTTCTCTGTCTGTGGGGTTATGCGCATATGTGATATTCTGCTCCACCTATTTGTTGTAGATCACCAAGTCCACCCACACAACATGAGAATATTTCAACTTAAAGACGTTCATAAAAGTGGATCAAATATACTCTTTCTTCAAATACTTAATAAAGAACATCAGTAGATTTGTCCGATGGTGAGCGATGTTTAGATGTTCAGATGTTTACAGTGACAACAGAAAGGTTGTTATAACTCAGTGTGATTCAACTACAACTTGCATAACACTCACATCAAATCAAGGCAGAGGATCATCAGAGTGAGAGTTCACTTATGTGTGCTTGATGAGGACCTTAGCGTCACCATCTCAGTGGATGTCTGAAAGCTACTAGCAACTTTAGTGTGAGGGTGAGGTCTAGCAAACGCCATGAGTTTCAACTTTAGAAAACAGGACGTTGCCTCAGCGTTGTGTTGCCCCGGTAGCTAGTTGAGGGCTCATCCACTCGGACTTACTGTTCCAACATGTTTACTATTTTTGAGGCAAAACTGATGGTCAAAGATCGATGACCTGAGATGGCTGTGTTTGAGTCAACATCACACTAGCACTCAGAGTGAAGACCCATCCAAACACCCTTGCTGGCATTAGGCTGTTGCGAAAGACTGAGTGCACGTTTCACAAATTTGTTCTTGATGGACCTCTTGCGCCACGACTGCGGTAAACGTTCTGTCTTGTCAGCATTTTGGGACGTTGATCCGACAGACAGACAGACAATTCGGGGAATTGTGAGTCTGTAATTTTGTGCACAGAAACAGCAAATGCAAATTGAGGACTTTGTTCTCTCTCTCTCTCTCTCTCTCTCAGAACTCTTTAAAGCTGTGCTCCTGTCTGAAATCCTGAAATCGAATGGGTTTCAAATATCCTCTGAAGGCCAGTAGTGGAAGGGAGAGGATGTGGAACCTTGGAGGGTTCAGCTATGTTCCCTCGGCCCCCACAACTTGGCCCCACTGTCTCCTACGCTCCTCTCCTTCTTCTGGCTCGTCCCACCACTGCAGCCTGCTGGCTCTGGACATCAGAAACAAGCCTCTTGGTTCACAACCATGTGGTGGCTCAGATGAGAGCTTCCTGTCCTCGCACGCTTTGTGGCTATTTGTAGCCTGGTGCTTGGCCTCTGTTTTCCACATCCTGTTGAACAGAAGCCCACGCATCGCCTCAGCAGAGAAAGGTGGAGAGATTACTCACCACAAGGAATGTTGTGAGCTGATGTGTTGCCTCCAAGGGAATGTGTGCGAGACGTCTTTTTAACCACAAGAATTGCCAGTTATTCCGTTACATGTCTTCAGTTTGAGTGATCACCTCAATGAGGTGGAATTATTAGCAACCTTTATATTCTGTGAGTGAATTGCTTTGGGAAAAACCGTAGTCTGGTTTGTGGTGGTGGGAAAGCTCAGGATTTAAGCCAGTGTGTGAGTCAATAATTCTGGACCATGTTTGTTAGCTTCTGGCTAGGCGCCCTGGTGTACATGACTTTTCAAAAATGAATACAAAGTGGCACAACCCAATTCATTTATTAGCATCAGATCAGAGTTAGGGACTTTTCTGGTCAGATTTCAGAGTCTGGCATTGGGGTGTGTGTGGTTTTCCCAGCAGAGCATGAGAGTCTAAGAGTCTGTCAGAGGCTCACCTGAACAGCACCCGACCACCAAACAGACTTCTAGGTGTGACACACTTTTGGACGTACTGTAGAGCAACTCAATTGAGAGTGAGCTTTTCAGTGTCTCAGACAGGATTGTTCTGGACTCTGGAAGATTCTTTGTAGTCATGTGTGACTTGCTTAGAGTGATATCAAGTATTAATTGCTGTTTATGTCTTCCAGACATGGGTTGGCTCCAGAACTTTCAAACTCAGTTCATCGGGTGTCTAGAAATAGTGTGCGACTGGAGACAGCCTTATCCCCTCAGCTTCACGTATCATCAAGCTTTAGACGTCGAAACCAATAATTAGTTACAGATGGCTTAGCGGTGAGGGAGTCGGGCTAGAAATCAAAAGGTTGCCGAATCGAATCCCAGCCATGCCAAATGACGTTGTGTCCTTGGGCAAGGCACTTCACCCTACTTGCCTCGGGGGGAATGTCCCTGTACTTACTGTAAGTCGCTCTGGATAAGAGCGTCTGCTAAATGACTAAATGTAAATGTAAGATATTTTATACATCTACTAAAATGGGGAATTTAACGTGCACTTGCCAATGTAGGACCAAAGTGCTACCACGGCAGTCGTATCAGTTTATGAAGATAATAAACTGAAAGAAAAATAAGAAAGACAAGTGGTCACTAGGATGCCAGATGCTAATGATTCTCCGCTGTCCGCAGGCTACTGTCCTATTTTCAAATCCACTTGCCCAACCAAATGTAATATACGATTTTACTTTACAATAAAATGAGAGTTTTTTGTATTATTTATCCGACTGTTGCGGTTGTGGTAGGATTTTCTTAAGAAGTCAATCTGCACTCCTGCATGGACTTACACCTGCCAGCTCATACAGGCATTCTACTACCGACTTACATTTACATTTATGCATTTAGCAGACGCTTTTATCCAAAGCGACTTCCAAGAGAGAGCTTTACAAAAGAGCATAGGTCACTGACCATAACAACGGGGTAGTCCCAAACATTGCAAGCTGCCAAAACATGAAGCATACATTGTGAAAAACTAAACAAGTGCCAAGGGAAGACCCATAAGAGCATGCAGTTATACAAGTTACAAATTAAAACAACATGAACCCCAAAAAGTGCAAGACTGTACCTGTACAAGAACAATCAACAGGAAAATATTGCAGTGCGTACAAGAGTTAACTTCGTTATAACTAACCTACAAGAGCAACAACTGTCTCAATAAGAGTCACTGAGATCCTGGAGGAAACTAACATCAGTCAAGCATTCCTAAGTGCCGTTGTACTCCCGACTTAGAAGTGTGCTTTATGAATGATGGACGTACTGTACCATACATCATCTCTATTGAGAGTAAATGGTTTCTTGTTGAGACAGGATTTTTAAATCATGTGTTTTGGGAAGAACGCAAAAAAAGATTGTGCTTCACTGTTAAATCATATTTCTTTGTAGTCACGTGTGACTTATGGTGATATCCATTATTACCGGAAATTGCTGTTTCTGTCTTCCAGACATGGGTTGGCTCCAGAACTTTCTCCTCCTCTCAGCCCTCAGCCTCATCAGCAGCTCCACAGCAGCAGGTGGTAAGTAGGACCATCATTTCAATGTCACCTGTTCAAATCACCACTGTAATACAGACGTAAATAACTGTAATACAGTGAATATCACATTGATAAACAGTGGAGAGAAAGAAACAGAACCAGAAAGTGATTGAAGCCTCGTACAGTAAGAATTAAGAGAAAGTGAGATAGTCGTAAGGTTCGACAAATTCAAAAGATTGCCCTCTTGTGTCAGTGGACTGGTCCATGTGTGTTTGCTCATCAATTACCTCCCTTCCCTCTATCTCCCCTGCCGCCTCTCTGCAGAGGGCTGTAAGGAGTATGGCCTGCAGTTTGAGCGGTCATTCTCAGTCGTAGGGGAGGCTGCCATGTTGAACTGCACCCTGGTAGCCCCTGAGGTGTTTGACTTTTGGAATGTCTCCTACAACATCCACTGGTACAGCGAGGACACACTGGAGCTGGGACAGGATACAGAACAAACTCTTGTGAGGGGCACCGCTCTGTGGTTCCTCAATGCTTCGCTGCAGGACACGGGCACATACTTGTGTGTTGTGAGGTACCTATTGAACAGCACCAACCTCCTCGTCAAACTTAACTAGTATTTTCTTTCATGGTGGACATGTTGTACACTGAATGTATCTGGGAAAGTCGCTTTGAAATACTCTCCAAGGAGACAAATCTAATCTACACAATCTAATCTTGGCTGATGTCCATTAAATTGATTCAGTATACATATAGCCTACCTTTGATCAGATCAGTGCTGTGGACTTGACCATTTCTGCATCAACATGAGCCAAATGAGTGTGCACTGTGTCAGACACAAACTAAAGTTGCTCCTGATGGTCAGGCCAGTGCCTTGCACGGCAGCTCTGCTGCCATTGCTGTGTGTGTGTGCCTGTGTGTGTGTGCCTGTGTGTGTGTGTCTGTGTGTCTGTGTGTGTGTGTGTGTAAATGTATGGATGAATGAGAGGCAAGTGTAAAGTACTTTGAGTGCCGCTCGGTGCTGATAAATGAGCTTTGTAAATGCTGTCCATTGACCATTTTACCACCGTTCTCTGGTCGACAGAACTCCAACCCAGTGTTTCTCTCTCACCACCTCACTGATCGTGAACCAAACCAACTCACACTGTGACCGTCCATATAAATTCCCTCTGACCCTCACCAACTTGGTCAATGACAAACTGGTCTGTCCACTGAAGGACCAGTTAAATGAAATAGGACATTTCTACTCCATCCAGTGGTACAAGGCGAGCTCTGAGGTGAGGAATGTGTCTGCACTGAAATGCCAATGGTTGATAAGACACAGAATTAGCAATCGAAAGATACATTGTAGCAATACTGTAATAAGATGCACTGCAACACACTGCCGTTTACACAAATTATGTATAACTAGTATTGATAAATAGTAGCCATACACAAGTACATTGTTTAAGTTTAAGGTATTTGTTAAGTATCTTACTAGTATTAGTACTAGTATATAAGTACTTAAATCGTATTTGCATTAGCATTGGTGTCCCAGTTTCTGTTGAACCCCTGTCTGATAGCTTCTTCAATAAACCATTTCAGGGCTGTGAGCTAATTGAAAACAAAGACAAGTATACCTACATTCGTGGGGGCCAGGATCTGATGCTGGCAAGGGTCCAACCCGAGGACAGAGGCTTCTACACCTGCACTGTCACCTTTGACCTTGGTGGGGTGCGCAGAAGCATGTCAGCCACCATCGATTGTGGGGTGAAAGGTAAGGGGGGCACCAGGAAGAGGGGGTTGCACAGGGGCAGCCCAGGACGGGTGTTTTGGGGCGAAATGTTTTGGCAATAAGTGCATGCATTGTGTTATAAACAACCATTCAGAATGAACTGTATTGCACATGCTCAACCAAATTTTCACACCCAGATTAATCACCCGAATGTTAACTAAGGTTTGTTTTCATACCCAGATTAATCCCCAAATGTTAATTAAGGTTTGTTTTCACACCCAGATTAATCCCCAAATGTTAACTAAGGTTTGTTTTGTTTAGAGTGGTAGCAGCAGATCCTAACAGCATCCTTGTTGTCATTTCAGAGGAATACGTCCTACTTCCTCGAATAGTGGAGCCTGTTAATGAGGTGGTCAAGGCAGAGTTAGGTGAGTTCAGTTGACCAGCCATCTAAAGCATGTACACCTTACAGTCTTTGTAATTTTATTACAGTTTTGTGTCATTTGAACCATGTGTTATGTTATGTTATGTTAGTTGGACTTTCATTGGACTCTGTGTGTTTATGACAGTGATCTTATCATGCAATGATTTTCTGAGAAGTCCCTAGGAGTCTAAATAATGTGTGTGTATGTATGTGTGTGTTTGTATACATGTGTATGTGTGCACAGGCTCGTCCTTCAGCAAGGTGTGTTATGTGTTTGTGCCGTGTGTGGGGAAACATTCTGTGGATGTGTATTGGCTAGACAAGGTTGCTGACGAATACTTCGACAATAACGCCACCAACAGAGTCTACCACCAAAAACAGCCGTAGGTTAATCCGTATATCTATCTGTCTGTCTGTCTGTCTGTCTGTCTGTCTGTCTGTCTGTCTGTCTGTCTGTCTGTCTGTCTGTCTGTCTGTCTGTCTGTCTTAGCTACAGATGTTATTCGCTTAATTGGATCATCACTTTGGTGCGCCTAAGCTCATCTTGGAGCTTGCATGATGGCTTTTTTACCCTAAATTTATTTTTGAGGGTTAACTTTGCTAAAACCTAGCATCTTAGAGCAGACATTGTATAAGCCTAGAAGCCATACTGGTTCCTTAAGTTTGTCAATTTGTAATTCTCATAACACTGTATAGAAAGTGTATCAAAAAGCATAAATGCCAAAAGGGCCTACTAAATTGCAACATTCGTTGTTCCCAGGTTTTTAATAGCAATTTAAATCTACATCTATTCTGTCCTGTAAAGTAATTATCCTCACGGTATGGTATGCAGGGCATCTTGAACTTTTGATAGAACAAAGATAATGAGTTGATGATGTTGATGATGGCCAAAGCATGACATCTGGCAAGTCCACACCCAATGGATGACACGAATGTGAATGGGGGGATAGACATGGGTCATTTCAGATCTCCCCTCACGCTGCCTATCTCTCCCCACTCTGAGGGCCTCATTTACTAACAGGATTGCGCCCATTTCAGGCGTAAAATAGCGGATGAAGACATAAAACCGTATTTACAAAGTCACTGCTGCACTTGAGTAAAAACGCAGAATACCGCTGCTGGGAGGGTATAAGGGAAAGTGGGTGTGTGCCGCAAAGAGATGGGTGGAGAGGTGTATTTCTTCCTTGTAACATGTTAATGTTAGCTGTAACTTCGTGAAACAATATTTCTATCACCTGTTTGCTGAACCTTCTTTTTCTTTTCCTCGAATCACCCATGGTGGCCAGGGGCGGATTAAGGTGGTCAGGGGCCCCAAGGCTGCTCTTTGTGAGAGGCAGAAGTATTAAGATCCTTATAAGTACTAATACCACACTCTAGTACCAATACCACTAACTCTCTCAAATTCGCTGAAATATTACCGATGGCCGATGCTAGCTGGCAGTCCTCCTGCTTCGGATCTTGTCTTCGACTCGATGAAGATTCAGCAGCCTTGAAGTATCCATTCAATTTCGGGATTTGTTTCAGGATATCTTGGTCACGTTGTTCTTTAAACCTTTGTATTTAGCGTTTTTGTGCTCCACTTTAAAGGGGCAATTGACTGGGTTTTTTGGGTATTTCACACTGTTCCTTAAGGTCTCCGAATAGGGTATGTAACATTGGTTGGGTTGAAAATGGCCCGGGTGCTGTTCTATGCCCTCTTACAGATCGTCTGAAATGTTCCCGGGAAAAAACACTAGCTTTTCTCCTTTTATGGTATGCTCATTAATATTTAGATAAGCTGCGCGCTGATTGGTTGGTTATCAACGAGTGAAGCTGGGAGCAAAAACGCAACACGGCCAACAGCAACACCGAAGTTGGAGACTTGAAATAAAAATGCGCAAATAAATCTATTGTGTCTACACAACACTGTTTTCAACAGATTGACTATATATCATTTGAAATGATAACATTACTTGTTTCCACTTCTGTTGTTGAAGCAAACTGGATAGATTTAGGTGGGTAGAACGTTAGGCTACAGCTTAGCAACCAAACCATATCCTGATTCTACTCGGCTTCAGTTAGGTAGCTAGGCTAGCTCTAGATATCTTGCTGTAAAATAACATGACAAAGATCTGGACAAACATGCATCGTGAATTGTAGATTTTCATTACACAGGTTATTTATTTGAATGAAACACAGTCAGGAACATGAATCAACGTTAGCCCCATTGCCAGTAAACTAGGCTAAATTATCACACATTCTACCTATGCTCTTGCATTAACTAGCAAGCTAAACTTGTTTACATGCCTACAGTCTAAGTGTTACTAGTAAGAGTTAATAGCAATGCTAACGTATCCTGTATCTAGAACCTGCCTTTCTCCAGTTCTTTCAAATAGATTATCTAGACAGGCGTTAGCAATAAGCCAGACTGCAGTTCGTTTTCTGGCTATTTTTCGGAAGCTTCCCTTCTAATGCCGACTACAGCTAGTCTAGCTAGAGTCATTTGATGTGTGTAGAAACGTATTTAGCATTCTACCTGGTATGCTATATACAGGAAACGTTAGCATTGCTAATAACTGTTAGCACAACATCATACTGTCCTTAGCTTGCGGTTGCAATGAGCAAACGGTTGGAACAGCACCTCTTTCCAGGTTCAGCTTCCTAGCATATCCTGCTTGAAATTGTCCAAGGTTGTCAAAACTGTCTTGGGTGAAATGTTCAGAGCAAATGAATGATTGAGTGTCGAACTTCGCCGGGATCTTCTCATAGACAACAGCAGCCATGCCTGTTGAATGTTTGGCTCCTTGGGAAGACTGTAAGTGTTAGCCTTCCCTGTACAGCCTGGAACACAGCATTTACGACCGTGGTCCATAATCAATATCCTTGTTATAATTCAAAACGTTCTTCTTTGTAATTCCTTATAAGTAGCCTACACAGAGCAGCGCGCATCTAAACTAGTATCGGAGATAGACGCTACCTCTGGCTGGTCTGGATGTAAATTCTGGGGCGTGACAAAGATACAGACCAGAAACCAATAAGAGGGCGATCACCGGTCCTACGTAGGACCGGTGGCTTTGTTGAAAAGCTAGCGTTTTACAGACACATTTTTTCTTTTTGAGATTTGAATAGGAAAGAGGTGTCAATAGACTTTGATATTCACGGTATGTTCAGTTTACCCTCCAAACTGTCGTTTTTCAACAATGACAAGGTAAAATCGGTTTTGCAGTCAATTGCCCCTTTAATACTTTCTTTCGGTCATTCTGCCACTATGCCATCTAACAATAGCAGTGAGTAATGAATATGATTGACATGATTTGACCAGCAGCAGTTGATTGGACAGATGTGACCCAAGTCACATCTACCCAATAACTTGCTTATTAAAAAAGAAAAAGTTTCTTATGGGCCAATTAGGGTCTTTATTTTGTTCCCGCTGAAGTACATTTAAAATATTAAAAAACAATCCGGCCAATCCGGGGCCCCCTGCACACGTGGGGACACTAGGTTGCAGCCTAGGCAAGCTTGTGCATGAATATGCCTGTTGCCTGATGGAGGCAGTAGCGTGCAGGCGATTTCTCCCGTCTTTTAACGACGCGCTAATTAACACTAAAGGGCGGAGTAAGGCACCGATTGCCCGACGAGGATCTGGTTTGATAAAAACCACGCAAAATGCGGAAATACACCGTGCGCTATTTGCGGTTGGACAAAGGCGCAGATTAAGCTGCGGTCGCAATGTTAGTAAATGAGGCTCTGAGTCTCCACACATGATATGAGGAGAGCCAGAGTCTTGATAGATGAAAGCCAATTAAGATCGGCGTTTATTACCAGCTCCGTAGGCTACTCCAAATACCACTCAATTGTGTAAATGTAGGCTAATGTGAGAAATATAAATTAAATGTAACACATGGTTCGTATTTCAATAAAAGACAAAAATATCTAAAATGTTGTTGAATTGCTTTTATCCAAAGTAAGACATTCAGGGGGACTTTCGAACCTTCGACCTCTAGATCTGCAGTCAAGTGCTCTACCACTTGTTATTAGTGTAGTTGAGACATACACTGTTAATGTTGTACAATGTAACTGTTATAAAGATGCGACCAAAAAACCACTTAGGTTAAAATGGAATTATACAATTTATTCAGTTAATTATCATTTCACTGTCACTGCTTCACTATCACCAGGCCATCTAATGAGCTGCTTTCAGTGAACAAAGAGGCTTAAAGAGTTTTGTCCCGAAGTCTATCCTCTTAAAAGTCAAGAATTTGGAATGTAAATCTGTGTAAAACCGCTATTATATGATTGTAAGCAATATAATGAGTGGGCAGTGAACACTTGGAAGTAATGTTATTAAAAACTAAATTGGCATTCAAAACATTCAACCTCTACAGGATAACATTTGTAGCTATACCCAATATGCATTGCTTGCTATCAGCAAGAACCCTCAAATTCAGTGAGTAACGTGTACCTCGATTTATCCTTCCATCCATATGTGTATTCCTTTTTCCCTGCCAGGGACCAGAGACAGGTTGATGGGGAAAAAGGTGTGTGGCTGAATCACTTCCTGACATTCTCTGAAGTGAAGCAGGAAGACTTCTATGTCAACTACTCATGTGAAGTCTACAGTTACCGTGGTAGTGTGGAGGCACAGTTCACACTCCTACCCGCAGGTCAGAGAAAAAACAACTATGATAGTGGAACCTCACTTCTGTTCATGTAAGAACGATGAGTGTGTAACCTTAGCTTTGACCTAATTCTTTATTGATCCTAGTTATTAAACCTCCGTCTCTACAGATCCCAACCTGATGCTTCCTGTCGGCCTGCTGTTAGGCTGCCTGGCTCTAAACTTCACTGCTGCTGTGGTCTTCTACTATCTGTTCAAGATCAACATCGTGCTCTGCTTCCGAGGAGTCTTCCCTTTCCTTTACAAAAGCACAGGTATGTGTGTGTGTGTGTGTCTGTTGCCTCCATACTCTCTAAGACAAATGCAGATTCAGTTGAAGAAAATGGAAATTCCATAACATGCATCATGCACAAAAAACACAAATATTCACACAAACTATCGCTCACACGCACACACGTACTTTGTAAACATTGCATCTTTTCCCCTCTACTCCTAACCACATGTGAAAACCAAAGTGAGTGTGTATGCAGGTGGAACTTCCTCTAGCACGGCATGCTCAGCGTGCTTCATAGGTTTGACAGGAAACACAGAGGCAAAACTCAGACTTGTGCTTTGGTACCACACTTATTTCTTAGAATGACACTCTCTTTACACCAAACACAGCTGAATAGCTGGATGGAACAGGGTGTACTTCTGTACAACAGGGGTCCCCAAACTTTTTTCTGCAAGGGCCGTATAATTTTTCCTTTCTTTAATGTGGGGCCGGGTCGGTCTGTAACAGAACATGTTATGGGCCGGAGTGACTACCTGTATTATTGTGGAGATGTTATTATGATTTTAAATGTATTTATAATGCTAGATTAGTGTATTATTTTCTTATACACTGAACATCCGTAAATATCAAGGGATATATTGCCTATTAAAAGAGCATCATTACTATCATAGCTATCATTTTTCATATTCATTGCTATTGAAGTCAAAACATTTACTTACTTGTGCATATTAATCAGTGTAAAAAAAAGTATCTGGCATTGTTCAGAGGGCCGGTCCAAACGCTTTGGCGGGCCATAGTTTGGGGACCCCTGTTGTACACGGTAACATAGGTATTGCTTTGCCCATATTGTTGCATACTGATGGGTGCGCCATGGTTTTCAGTACAAAATCACTGGCCCCAAATTAACCTATGATTCCCCTCCCTGAGGTCCCTAACCTCCAGTGTTTTTGGCGCCCCCTGTCTTTCCGTGTTAGACGCTGATGGGAAGCTGTACGACGCCTATGTGGCGTATCCTCGGCTGTTTGGACACAGAGCCAACAAGGAGTTGGAGGGGTTTGCCCTCCACACGATGCCCCAGGTGCTGGAGGGAAAGTGTGGCTACAAACTCTTCATACCGGGGCGAGACAACCTACCGGGGGAGGGTAAGTCATGTGGGAGAGAACAAGGATCCATCAGGAGTCTGATAACTAAATATACCACTACTGTACACCAATTCTGTCACATTATGTTGAAGAGTTTCTGTTGCTTTTCTTCAGATACAGCACAACATAACAGGACATCTTCCTTTCAAATAAACCTAATATGACCTGTTCTGTTTTCCTCCCTCCTTCCCTCTAGCTGTGGTAGACGTGATGGAGGAGAGGATACGGGCCAGCCGGCGTCTCCTGCTTCTCTATTCCGCCTCCTCATTCAGCAGCAGTGATGTCAGCGCTGTCTCTGAGGCGTGGCAGCATTGGTACGAGCGAGAGACGGCCATGCACCACGCCCTGCTGGAGGGTAGTCTGCGTGTGGTGCTGCTGGAGCTGGAGGAGCTCCACCCTGCCCAACTGGCCGTCCTCCCACCCTCGCTACGCCAGCTACGGAAGAAGCAGGGCGTCGTGCGTGTCCGTAAGAACCACACGGCCCGCAAAACCACCAGGAGGCCGGGGGGGTGGAGTCTGGCAAGTGGGGAGGAGGAGAGGCAGGAGGGGGTGCAAGGCCTGGCAACACCCACTCTGTGTCCGTCATCACGGTTTTGGAAGGAGCTGAGGTATCACATGCCAGTCAGGGGCAAGAGGACGCCATGTTCTGAAAGAAAAACACTGGGGAACGTGTAAATCTCTGTAAAAGACTGTAATGTAAAAAGAAAATGGATGGGAGTCAGGTGGCTGAGCGGTTAGGGAAGCGGGCTAGTAATCAGAAGGTTGCCAGTTCGATTCCCGGCCGTTACAAATGACGTTGTGTCCTTGGGCAAGGCACTTCACCCTACTTGTCTCAGGGAGAATGTCCCTGTACTTACTGAAAGTCGCTCTGGATAAGAGCGTCTGCTGAATGACTAAATGTAAATGTTATGTAAATGATGGTGAACGGAGGGATAAAGGTATTAATTAATGGATGGATAAATAGGCATTCAGACAGTCTTTCACCCTGTAGATTCCTGGACTACCAATTACAATCCTGTACTTTCTTCCTTAGAGAATCACAAGACTCTCAGCTGTATAGTTGCTGGGTGTTATGACTTTCTGCATCATGGACTGTCAATGACAAGTGGTGTCAATATAGGTGTCCACACAATAGATCTGTAACACACACTCTACCACTGTAGTGCATCTCTACTGTTGTAAATAAGGTTAAGCAACAGTTATGTAATAAAAATTGTACATAGATTCAGTGATTATTCTCGTTGTTCACAGACACCGTCGCCGACATTAAGCCGCGTGAAGCTAGGCTAATAATGGACAAAACCTGTCAAAGGTTTCCTTTTCAGACACACAAATCGAAATCGTGCCAAATAAGAAGCACTGGCCTACTCAATCTATACATTACTGAGGGAGTAGTCCGAGGTGCGCTTTTGAATCGCTTACAATTTAGAAGTTAAATACTGGAACTGTTATCATGATTTACAATGAGCATATTTGAGTTCGAAACAAACACAGTTCATCGGGTGTCGAGAAACAGCGTGCGACGGGAGACAGCCTTAAAGACATTCCAATTAGCTTCGACGTTTGAAGTGGAAAGTTTATCACTATGGTTTTTCATCGGCCGCTGAGTTCTGTGTTGGATGGTGTAACTTCCAAACTAGATGTTATTGGCTACAAACGTTTTTTGGTTGTGACTTGGTTTCCTATTCATATCCATTATTAGTAGCCTTTTCTGTTATAACTTTGGTAAAGAAAATGAGACTTCTGGACATCTTTCAAGGTATTTTATAATGAGCTGGGGAATTTAACGTGTAGTAGTATGAATAGTGTATAGTAGTATGAATGTAGTTATAAATATGATTAAATGTTTTATGATAATTTCGGACAGCGTGCGTGGTTGCCTGTCGTAGCGTAGCACATTTATATTTTATTTATATTTGTATTAATATATCGGGGGGGACATTTTGACCAGATTTGAATATTGGGGGGATAAATATTATGATTAGGTACGGCCCTGCTAGGATGCCAGATGCTGATAATTTTCGGGCGTCTGCTACTGTCCTATTTTAAAATCCACTTGCCCGACCAAATGTAATATACGATTTTACTTTACAATAATGTGAGTTTTTTCTATAAGATATCCGACTCTTGCGGTTGTGGTAGGATTATTTTTAAGAAGTCAATGGGAGGAGTCCGGCTCTCATGCATGGACTTTCACCTGCCAGAAGCTCATACAGGCATTCTACTACCGACTTATAAGTGTTTTATAAATGACGGACGTACTGTAGCTACAACATCTCTATTGAGAGTAAATGGTTTCTTGAATGAGACAGGATTTTTCTAAAGGTGTTTCAATCATGTGTTTTGGGGAGAACGCAAAAAAAGATTGTGCTTCACTGTTAAATCATATTTCTTTGTAGTCATGTGTGACTTATGGTGATATCCATTATTACCGGAAATTGCTGTTTCTGTCTTCCACACATGGGTTGGCTCCATAACTTTCTCCTCCACTTAGCCCTCAGCCTCATCAGCAGCTCCATAGCAGCAGGTGGTAAGTAGGACCATCATTTCAATCAACTGTTCAAGTCACCATTGTAATACAGACATAAATAACTGTAATACAGTGAATATCACATTGATAAACAGTGGAGAGAAAGAAACAGAAACAGAAAGTGATTGAAGCCTCGTACAGTAAGAATTAAGAGAAAGTGAGATAGTCGTAAGGTTCGACAAATTCAAAAGATTGCCCTCTTGTGTCAGTGGACTGGTCCATGTGTGTTTGCTCATCAATGACCTCCCTTCCCTCTATCTCCCCTGCCGCCTCTCTGCAGAGGGCTGTAAGGAATATGGCCTGCACTTTAAGCGGTCGTTCTCAGTCGTAGGGGAGGCTGCCATGTTGAACTGCACCCTGGTAGCCCCTGAGGTGTTTGACTTTTGGAATGTCTCCTACAACATCCACTGGTACAGCGAGGACACACTGGAGCTGGGACAGGATACAGAACGAACTCTTGTGAGGGGCACCGCTCTGTGGTTCCTCAATGCTTCGCTGCAGGACACGGGCACATACTTGTGTGTTGTGAGGTACCTATTGAACAGTACCAACCTCCTCGTCAACCCTAACTAGTATTTTCTTTCATGGTGGACATTTTGTGCTATGGAAATAGAAATGAACTGGTACTGTATGTTTGTGTGAGACAAGGACATCCCATCTAGTGAAGGAGTTCAGTAACTCATTTGATCAGATCAGATTGCTGTGCACTTCTGCATCAACATGATCTAATGGAGTATTGTGTGTTCTCTGGTCATCAGAACTCCAACCCAGTGTTTCTCTCAGACCACCTCACTGATCATAAACCAAACCAACTCACACTGTGACCGTCCAGATAAATACATCCAGTACCTGACGAACCTGGTCAATGACAAACTGGTCTGTCCCTTGAAGAACATGAAAAGGGAATTAGGAAATTCTTACTCCTTTAAGTGGTACAAGGTAAGACCTAAGGTGAAAATTATCATTTTTGTTATGTTTACTTGAACAAAAAATTACTGGATTGTAGCCATGTAAGACGTATGAACCTTGCAACTCAACATGTTTTTCTAACATGGCACAAGAGATTTTCTAGAAAATCTGTAATGACTTCATCATGATCTGGAAATATGTAGTGCATAGTAGCCACACACAAATACATAGTAGCCATACACTGCAAATTGCATAATTAAATTAAATGCTAATAAATATAATAATAAATAATAAATGTTATTTTATTTGCATTAGTATTTAAGTCTCAGTTTCAGTTGAACCCCCATGTGATAGTTCCTTTAATGGACTTCTCCAGGACTGTCAGCCGATTGAAACAGACGACAAGTTCATGTATCGTGATGGCAACCAGAGTCTGACTGTAAAGCGTGTCGAGCCCAAGGACAGAGGCTTGTACACCTGCACTGTGACCTTTGACCTGGGGGGAATCCGTACAAGCATGTCAGCCACCATCAACTGTGGAGTGAAAGGTGATAAATGCTAACATTACTATAAAGACTAATCATAAAATGCAGACAGGTACGCAAACTGTCCATGATTTTGATAGCCAGGTCATCATTTTTTAACATTAACCATTGGAGTTGTCTTTCTGCGCATGATAAAATAACAGTTTTTGACTTCCTTGTCATTTTAGAGGAATATGTTCTTCAACCCAGACTAGTGGTGCCTATTAATGAGTCGGTCAAGGCAGAGTTAGGTGAGTTGCAGTCAACACGCATTGTGCAATGATATACTTTAGTTTTGCTCACCTTTCTTGTACCATATGTTTGTTTGCATGTGGGTTCATGTGTTTACAGGGTCAAACTTCAGCAAGGAGTGTCGTGTGTTTGTTCCATGTGTGGGAGAACATTGGGTGGGTGTGTATTGGCTGGCCAGCGGTGCTGATGACTACATCCCCAGTGACTCCACACAGAGAGTCTTTCACCAAATACAACCGTAGGTTCATCGATCAGTCTATCTACCCAACCATCCATCCATCCATCCATGTATCTATCTATTTATCCATCCATGAGTACGTGTATTCCTTTTCCCCTACCAGGGACCAGAGACAGGTTGACGGGGAAAAGGGTGTGTGGCTGAATCACCTGCTGACGTTCTCTGAAGTGAAGCAGGAAGACTTCTATGTCAACTACTCATGTCATGTTTACAGTTCCCATAATTTTGTGGAGGCACAGTTCACACTCCTGCCGGCAGGTCAGAAAACAACCAACCCACTGACGTGACAATGTAACACCAACTACGATAGTGTTACCTCACTGGTCAATCCTCATTAACAGTATTTGATACCTCAACCTCACTGACCTATTTCTTTATTGATCCTAGTTATTAAACCTCCGTCTCTACAGATCCCAACCTGATGCTTCCTGTCGGCCTGCTGTTAGGCTGCTTGGCTCTAAACTTCACTGCCGCTGTGGTCTTCTACTACCTGTTCAAGATCAACATCATGCTCTGCTTCCGAGGAGTCTGCCCCTTCCTCTACACAGAAACAGGTATGTGTGTGTGTGTGTCTTTGAAAAGTGTGTCAAGTGGTAAGGCAGGAGGTGGACCCAAATGCAGGCAAGTTACCAAAAAATGCATTTATCAAACGGAATACAGACGTTACACAACAACAATGCGACCAGGACTGACATAGGGAGCAGCCATTTATACAGTGCAGGGAGATCACATGAATAGACAACAGCTGATTGAAACATGACAGGGAACCAGAAGAGAGACAAAACCAGGACTGGAACACACACACAGAAACAGAAAACACGACCTCACGACCTACATACTCTCTAATACAAATATGCATGGTGACCACATGGTTGTCAGAAGTGAGTGACAGAAGCGAGTGTGCATGCATAATTACCTCTAGCAAAGCATAGTCAGCCTGTTTCACAGGAAATACAGAGACAATCTTCTCTCGTCAATCTTGTACCACACTCTCCTCTAAGAGTGACACTTCCTCTACACCCCAGTCAGCAGAATAGCTAGATGGGACAACTACACAGGGTGTACTTCTGGGTTTAACCATGCATCAAACCTCACTGTTGACCTTGTACACAGTAACATAGGTATTATTTTGCCCATATTGTTGCACACTGATGGGTGCACCATGGTGTTTTCAGTACAAAATCGCTGGCCGCAAGTTAAACCAGGATTCCCCTCCCTGAGGTCCCTAACCTCCAGTGTTTTTGGCGCCCCCTGTCTTTCTGTGTTAGACGCTGATGGGAAGCTGTACGACGCCTATGTGGCGTATCCTCGGCTGTTTGGAGACAGAGCCAACAAGGAGTTGGAGGGGTTTGCCCTCCACACGATGCCCCAGGTGCTGGAGGGAAAGTGTGGCTACAAACTCTTCATACCGGGGCGAGACAACCTACCGGGGGAGGGTAAGTCATGTGGAATAGAACAAGGACCCATCAGGAGTCTGATAACTAAATATACCACTACTGTACACCAATTCTGTCACATTATGTTTCTATTGCTTTTCTTCAGATACAGCACAACATAACAGGACATCTTCCTTTCAAATAAACCTAATATGACCTGTTTTCCTCCCTCCTTCCCTCTAGCTGTGGTAGACGTGATGGAGGAGAGGATACGGGCCAGCCGACGTCTCCTGCTTCTCTATTCCGCCTCCTCATTCAGCAGCAGTGATGTCAGCGTTGTCTCTGAGGCGTGGCAGCATTGGTACGAGCGAGAGACGGCCATGCACCACGCCCTGCTGGAGGGCAGTCTGCGTGTGGTGCTGCTGGAGCTGGAGGAGCTCCACCCTGCCCAACTGGCCGTCCTCCCACCCTCGCTACGCCAGCTACGGAAGAAGCAGGGCGTCGTGCGTGTCCGTAAGAACCACACGGCCCGCAAAACCACCAGGAGGCCAGGGGGGTGGAGTCTGGCAAGTGGGGAGGAGGAGAGGCAGGAGGGGGTGCAAGGCCTGGCGACACCCCCTCTGTGCCCGTCGTCACGGTTTTGGAAGGAGCTGAGGTATCACATGCCAGTCAGGGGCAAGAGGACGCCATGTTCTGAGAGGGAAACACTGGGGAACGTGTAAATCCCCCCGTGCCAGAACACTGGAGCAG
The DNA here is from genome assembly GCF_021917145.1 of Hypomesus transpacificus. NCBI lineage: Eukaryota > Metazoa > Chordata > Actinopteri > Osmeriformes > Osmeridae > Hypomesus > Hypomesus transpacificus. The sequence continues at coordinate 17,460,013 of NC_061082.1, read as the reverse complement.
GAAAGATGGATGACTGAAATGAGGTATAGATAAATGAATGGACGGATACATAGAGTAATGAAGGGATGGACTGACAAATTGACAGACGGAGGGATGGATGAATTGAGATTCTGACAGCAATTCTTCCTGAAGATCCCTGGACTACTAATCACTAAATCACTGTGAATGTGTGTTCATAACACTCTGCATTGGACAGTCACAGAACCTCAGACTTTCCACGGGGGTCCTGGGGCATGCATCTGCTGGAGAAAATAAATTGTACATTGTTGAATTACTATTAAGTTAAATTTATCAATCTGGTGTACTTGTTTGTCATTGAAGAACTTTGTTCTATTGTAAAAAATGTTGTGCCCCAGCAAAATAAATTATCAAACACTTCACATCAGTCATAAATGAATGAGGATGACACAGAAAAAAGTCACACCCACAAAGCATGGTAAATGAGACTGAGTTTAACACAGTTCACAAACGGTCAAAATCGACAGGAGAAAAGGCACATACAGTACTGCTAATAAGAAAAACATCCCTTTTGCCAATCTTGGAACTCTGAATTTTGACATTAAATTTTCCTGGTTTTTGAAAAAAAAACAGTTCCTTCGTGGCTCAGCCCATAGGTGGAGACGTTCAGGCAGGCAGCCAGGAGCTCCTTGCAGCCAGTTGTGAAGGTCTGAGTTGACCTGAAAATGAAGGTAACAGTTAAAGTCAGGATAGGCAAGTTGCGCAAAGCTACCTATTTTTGCTTCATTTTGACACGATTCAAACCAAAATATCCCACCTCCTCCCTTCGACGCCCAGAGATATCGGAATGATTTAATATTACCATCAAACCTTTAGATATCCAAGCTGTCATTGGTTGGCCAGGGGCGATTCTCAGACCTTTAGGGTGGTTCAGCCCCCAATGAGAATGTGACATTGATACAGTGCCTTGCAAAAGTGTTAAACCCCCTCGCTAATGAATCACAAATTTCACTGGATAACAATTAATACATTTCTTTATTATTATGCAAAATATTGAATGAATGAAAAAACTAAGAAAGTCACTTTCTTTATGAACTACCTCAAATGAAACAATAATGATGTGTCAAGAATACAGTAAATAAACATTGTTTTAACACGTTAAGGCACTAAAACGTATTTAAGATAATAAGAATTCACAATAATTCCAACTCTTTCGACTCTAAAAAGGGTCTTACATTTCCACAGAACTTTGTTCTGAACAGGACTGGGTGTGCATCTACACACGATAAGTTTCTCATCCATCTTGAAACTGAAACCTAGAAATGTTGAGCATGACCAACTGTTGCTACGTTACAAGAAACAAGAACACAATCTGATTGGCCAATGCTAGCGTTTAACACTCCGCCGGCTCCGTTGTTGTGGACACGCACCGTCAAAGAGAATGTTACGTGAGTCGATGATTTGCAAATGCAGTTTGGTTATAGACCAATTATTTGTTTGTAAACATTCGGGATGCGCGCGCAACGTGGTTGCAGAAAACCGGGAAAGGATAGCATTTAAAATGGCAAAAGGACCACACGGATAATACAAATAGTTAGATTTAAAAAGACCATAAAGGTCGAAGAGGACAGCCTTTAAGAGAGAAAGCGATCACCCATTGATTTCTCGCATCAGAATTTTGATTTGGGTCACAAAAGCCTTGAAATTTGAGTGAGAATGTCGCCCGGTACAGACTGCATAGTCAAGCGGCAACCATGTCTTCACACACGTTATGTCACAAAGTTCATAATTTTACAGTTTTACAGTCACTGGTACATCTAAAAAGTCAAGCAGGGCAGCTTTCAAGAGATATGGGAATTCTGCTTTTAGCCAGCTGGTCCGATTATTTTTCTGATTAGTTTAAACTGGCAATCTGAGTGAGTCTGCGTCCCCATTACACTGTTTTGACGTTAGCCTTAGTCAGACTCGCTCACTGGCCGTGTGCACAATGTTGTATTTCACTCCATTCCAGAAACGTCAGGGAGGACTGCCTAATGTAGATACAAACCTGATGAAGATAGCCAGCATCTCGGATTTCTTTAACCGAGACTGTTTCATTCGTCATTTGCCTGAGAAAGCAAACCTCCGTTAGCTAGGCTAGTTTTGCCCGATCACTTGGTCAGGCTATTTAAGGGTGTCCGGGGTCAAGTGACTTTTGTGCATACACAAGTGAAACGTAAATGTATTTGTCCAAAGGCCAAGAGCCTCAAAAAGTTAATATCAAGCCCTGCAATCCAGTGGCCAGAGATATATGATGACCTGATCGACACTCCAAGTGTAATAAACCGGGGAGAAGTTCGTCTTTTGCAACCGACATGCGCAGTTGAGCCTGCTTGACAGTTGTGTGACGTAGGGTGATAATTGGTGTATTACCCTTACGTTATTCCAATCGGACCCCAAAAGAACGTTTGGCTCTTGAAAATTATTTAACTGTCCACTTTCACGCACATTTCAGGAGGTGTAAATATCCACAGTGTACATACACATAATGTTGTTTTTGGCAGCCTGTTTTCATTTGAGTTTTAGTGTAGTCTTTGTGTCAAGCTGTCATTTTAGTTTTTATAAGTTTTAGTCACGTTCATACTCTTTTTACTCTAGTCAAGTTTCAGTCGACTAAAAGTCTGGACATTTTAGTCTTATTTAAGTCAGACTTTTGCGTGACTATTTTCTGTCACTGATGACAGTTTTGTCTAGTTTTAGTCAACGAAAACTGATGACATTTAATCTAGTTTAAGTCAATGACAATTTTATTTCAGTCTCTTTTTTATCAAAACAGAAGTAGTCTAAGCAGTAGTCTCGAGAAGCATGTCAATGCCAAAACCATTTGTTTAATGTAGGCCTATTAGTCTAGAATAAGGTTTTCAAAGTCATGTTGTTGATGCCAAATTCAGTTCACTGTGATTGCTATGTAAATGACAAAACTAGCTACAGAATTTGGCCAACAAGGGATGCTTGGTACACATGCAGTCATCAGGTAGTAAGAACCCACTTTAGACTCTCTCAAAACCAAATACACACACACAGTAGCTTGTCAATGTCACATCACCAGCATTTACGTTGCATCTCCTCGTTTTTGTCACTTGGTAAAGGTTTGATGACGACGATATTTAGTCATAATTTTTGTTGACGAAAGCAACACTACATACACACACATTGTGGTGCACTTTCACTGTTCAGATATGAGCATTGTATTGTTATGTTGATTGTACAACATTCAGCTAAACTAGTGTACAGTGCCCATGATGCAGTCAGTGATTAAGTTGATGGTGAGACACACACATATACAGATTCCAGGAGATTTGGGCTGGGCGATATATCGAATATTAGCGATAATGTTGTATTAATTTGAAAATATCTTCTATATTTTATATTTAAAATATTTCATATATATAATATATATATATTTTGTATTACTGGTCCTTGTGTTGCTCGTGTTTTAAGATCACCGTCTGGCTCCCCTATGTGTTTACACACACACAGAAACACACAAACACACACAGACATTGTTGTGCACATGCTCACAAAGAGGTCGGACTGGCCGTCGGGAGAGTCGGGAGATATCCCGAACGGCCGGTCATAATGCAAAAAATATATATACATATATAAGAATAATATCACATGGTCGTAGGCCGGTCTGCATTTCAAAGTCCCGGGCCGTTTTCCAGTCCCAGTCCAGACCTGATGTGAACAAACTGAAAATTGCACGCGCACAGGCACTCTCTTTTGCTCTCTTTTTGTCCTGTCACATAAGGACCTCTGCATGAATTGTTCCATGTGAGGTCCATTTTGTCACGTTGCAAGTACCATGCAATGGCAACTGCTTAAATTTGCACTACACATTTTGTACTTTGTAACAATAGCTGTTCTATCTGAATAGTTTTTGTTGTTTTCCAATGGGGGAAAAAGAAAACCATGTTTTTTAATTATTTAAATAACACTGAAATAAATTAAAATAAAATAAACAAATCAATAAAAAATGCAAACATATCGAGATATATATCAAATATCATTAAATCTTTTGACAAAATCGAGATGTCATTTTATTGTATATATCGCCCAGGCCTACTGGATCGATGTGCATCGGTAGAGCTAGGATTGTGGTGGTCATTGGATTTTCCTTTCTTGTAAGAACCGAGGGCATGAGGACAATAACTTAGTCCGTCTTTGTTACAGCCTGGAAATGCGAGATAGAAATGATAAACTCAGACAACAATGCTGTTTTCTCTCCGGTAGCTCCACCGAAAAATGAAGCATCTCGCCAAGCGCTCCCACTTCAGACCTCGCAGACATAACCAACCAACCACGGACCAGTTCCTTCGAAAAAGACCAAACCAACAGATCTCTCAAAAGGGTTAAACCAATAGATCTCTCAAAAGGGTTTAACAAACAGATCACAGATCTGAAATCTTTAACAGGTAGCCTTCAAATGAAAATGTTCTCAAACAGTATTTACTATGTTAACAATTGAATCATGATCCCTTTGATCTGTAACACTTTCAGAATGGTATATTAAATCACCCTATTACATCTTTTGCAGTTTCACTTCCCCTGGGTTGTTGTTTGGAAGTCCTAGACATTGCTGAAATGACAAGAAGTTTCCAAATCCTTTGGTAGCCTATACATGATCAAACACAGAAGGTTTAGTCTTCACAATTACACACATGAGCAACATGGCATCCATTGATATTGTCTCCTTCCACAGGTGTTGACTATAATGCAGGAGGTTTACATCGGCATTCTTTTTCTACTGATCCTGTCAATGATCCCGTCAACTCTTGAACACGGTAAGATGTCTGCCAGAGAAAATGAAAGAGTAGCCATCATGATTTAAACAATATTTAAATACTTTTTCTTTAAGGGTTGAATCGTGTATCTGGATTTGTCAAACCTTGGGATGTTTTGTTAAAAGTACTTTGGCGTTTTTCTTGGGCTGTTTCCTGGAAGGTTTCAGGAACCTGTGGGTAGTTATATTCTTGCATGGTAACAATGGGAAGCAGGGGCGTTGTTAGACCCTTTTTACTGGGGCACGTGTCCCAGTATAAATCTGCTGTGCCCCAGTAAAATCAAAAGTCAACTATTTACTTTTTTAGTCAGTGCATTCATTTAGATTGATAATCCCGGAAAAAATTTACGCAGGAATTACCCCAATCGGCGCTTGTAAAATCAAAGCAGTTTAATCAAAAACACAAACCGATGCCTAAAGAATTCCATGTCCCCACGCTCTTCTGAGTTGGCCAAATAGCACCTGCAGCAAGCACACAGAAGTCCAGGGGCCTCATGTATAAAAGTTGCGTACGCACAAAAAGCTTGCGTACGCTGGTTTTCACGCACACTTTGTGATGTATAAAGACTTACTTGACGTGAGAATGTGCGGCCCTTCATGGAAAGTTTTAGACAGACTTGAGAATGTGCGGACCGCACGCAAAGTCTAGGAGCTAGCCTACTGTATTATACAGCATCTCTATTGAGAGTAAATGGTTTCTTGTATGAGACAGGATTTTTCCAAAGGTGTTTCAATCATGTGTTTTGGGGAGAACGCAAAAAAAGATTGTGCTTCACTGTTAAATCATATTTCTTTGTAGTCACGTGTGACTTAAGGTGATATCCATTATTACCGGAAATTGCTGTTTCTGTCTTCCAGACATGGGTTGGCTCCAGAACTTTCTCCTCCTCTTAGCCCTCAGCCTCATCAGCAGCTCCTCAGCAGCAGGTGGTAAGTAGGACCATCATTTCAATCAACTGTTCAAGTCACCACTGTAGTACAGACATACAGTGCCCTCCAAAAGTATTGGAACAGTGAGGCGAATTCCTTTATTTTTGCTGTAGACTGAAAACATTTGGGCTTGACATCAAATAATGAACGTGAGACCAGAGATCAACGTTTCAGCTTTTATTTCCAGGTATTTACATCAGGATCTGATGCACAACTAAGAAAATATCACATTTTGTTTGAATCCACCCATTTGTCATGTGAGCAAAAGTATTGGAACAGATATACTTAAAACATATTTAAGTGAATAAGACTTAATATTTAGTTGCAAATCCTTTGCTTTCAATAACTGCAGCAAGTCTGTGACCCATTGACGTCACCAAACTTTTGCATTCTTCCTTTTTGATGCTTTCCCAGGCTTTCACTGCAGCCTCTTTCAGTTGTTGTTTGTTTTGTGGGGTTCCTCCCTTCAGTCTCCTCTTAAGCAGGTAAAATGCATGCTCTATAGGGTTTAAGTCTGGAGATTGACTTGGCCAGTCTAATACCTTCCATTTCTTGCCCCTGATGAACTCCTTTGTTGTTTTGGCAGTGTGTTTTGGGTCGTTATCTTGCTGCATGATGAAGGCTCTGCCAATCAGTTTGGTTGCATCTTTCCTTAGATTGGCAGACAAAATGTTTCTGTAGACTTCCGAGTTCATTTTGCTGCTGCCATCATGTGTTACATCCTCAATGAAGATTAATGAGCCCGTCCTAGAAGAAGCCATGCAAGCCCAAGCCATGACATTACCTCCACCGTGTTTCACAGATGAGCTTGTGTGTTTGGGATCATGAGCAGTTCCTTTCTTTCTCCAAACTTTAGCCTTTCCATCACTTTGGTAAAAGTTAATCTTTGTCTCATCAGTCCATAAAACTTTGTCCCAGAATTTTTGAGGTTCATCTCTGTACTTTTTGGCAAATTCCAGCCTGGCCTTCCTATTCTTCTTGCTAATGAGTGGTTTGCATCTTCTGGTGTAGCCCTTGTACTTTTGTTCATGAAGTCTTCTGCGAACAGTAGATAGTGATACCTTCACTCCTGCCATCTGGAGGTTGTTGCTGATCTCACTAACAGTTGTTTTAGGGTCTTTCTTTACAGCTCTCACAATGTTTCTGTCATCAACTGCTGATGTTTTCCTTGGTCTACCTGTTCGACGTCTGTTACTTAGTACACCAGTAGTTTTCTTCTTCTTCAGGACATTCCAAATGGTTGTACTGGCTATGGCCAATGTTTCTGCAATGGCTCTGATTGATTTTCCATCTTCTCTAAGACTCACAATTGCTTGTTTTTCACCCAAAGACAGCGCTCCGGTTTTCATGTTGTTTTCACCTCTGAATACAGTCTGCATAGACAAAACCTATCTTACCCAATCTGAACCTGAGTGTAGACATTCAGTGGTATTTATTGATTGAATAATGTATGTAATATGACACACCTGGGCAACAAAACACACCTGTCAGTCATATGTTCCAATACTTTTGCTCACGTGACAAATGGGTGGGTTCGAACAAAAAGGTGATATTTTCTAATTTGTGCATCAGATCCTGATGTAAATACCTGGAAATAAAAGCTGAAACGTTGATCTCTGGTTTCACATTCATCGTTTGATGTCAAGCCCAAATGTTTTCAGTCTACAGCAAAAATAAAGGAATTGGCCTCACTGTTCCAATACTTTTGGAGGGCACTGTACATAACTGTAATACAGTGAATATCACATTGATAAACAATGGAGAGAAAGAGACAGTAACAGATAAGGTGATTGAAGCCTCATACAGTAAGAATTGAGAGAAAGTGAGATAATCGTAAGGTTCGACAAATTCAAAAGATTGCCCTCTTGTGTCAGTGGACTGGTCCATGTGTGTTTACTCATCAATGACCTCCCTTCCCTCTATCTCCCCTGCCGCCTCTCTGCAGAGGGCTGTAAGGAATATGGCCTGCAGTCTAAGCGGTCGTTCTCAGTCGTAGGGGAAGCTGCCATGTTGAACTGCACCCTGGTAGCCCCTGAGGTGTTTGACTTTTGGAATGTCTCCTACAACATCCACTGGTACAGCGAGGACACACTGGAGCTGGGACAGGATACAGAACGAACTCTTGTGAGGGGCACCACTCTGTGGTTCCTCAATGCTTCGCTGCAGGACACGGGAACATACTTGTGTGTTGTGAGGTACCTATTGAACAGTACCAACCTCCTCGTCCAACTTAACTTGTATTTTCTTTCATGGTGGACATTTTGTGGTATGTAAATGTGAATTAACTGGTACTGTATGTTTGTGTGAGACAAGGACATCCCATCTAGTGAAGGAGTTCAGTAACTCATTTGATCAGATCAGATTGATGTGCACTTCTGCATCAAAATGATCTAATGGAGTATTGTGTGTTCTCTGGTCATCAGAACTCCAACCCAGTGTTTCTCACAGACCAACTCACTGATCATAAACCAAACCAACTCACACTGTGACCGTCCAGATAAATACATCCAGTACCTGACGAACCTGGTCAATGACAAACTGGTCTGTCCCTTGAAGAACATGAAAAGGGAATTAGGAGATTCTTACTCCTTCAAGTGGTACAAGGTAAGACCTAAGGTGAAAATTATCATTTTTGTTATGTTTACTTGAACAAAAAATTACTGGATTGTAGCCATGTAAGACGTATGAACCTTGCAACTCAACATGTTTTTCTAACATGGCACAAGAGATTTTCTAGAAAATCTGTAATGACTTCATCATGATCTGGAAATATATAGTGCATAGTAGCCACACACAAATACATAGTAGCCATACACTGCAAATTGCATAATTAAATTAAATGCTAATAAATATAATAATAAATAATAAATGTTATTTTATTTGCATTAGTATTTAAGTCTCAGTTTCAGTTGAACCCCCATGTGATAGTTCCTTTAATGGACTTCTCCAGGACTGTCAGCCGATTGAAACAGACGACAAGTTCATGTATCGTGATGGCAACCAGAGTCTGACTGTAAAGCGTGTCGAGCCCAAGGACAGAGGCTTGTACACCTGCACTGTGACCTTTGACCTGGGGGGAATCCATACAAGCATGTCAGCCACCATCAACTGTGGAGTGAAAGGTGATAAATGCTAACATTACTATAAAGACTAATCATAAAATGCAGACAGGTACGCAAACTGTCCATGATTTTGATAGCCAGGTCATCATTTTTTAACATTAACCATTGGAGTTGTCTTTCTGCGCATGATAAAATAACAGTTTTTGACTTCCTTGTCATTTTAGAGGAATATGTTCTTCAACCCAGACTAGTGGTGCCTATTAATGAGTCGGTCAAGGCAGAGTTAGGTGAGTTGCAGTCAACACGCATTGTGCAATGATATACTTTCGTTTTGCTCCCCTTTCTTGTACCATATGTTTGTTTGCATGTGGGTTCATGTGTTTACAGGGTCAAACTTCAGCAAGGAGTGTCGTGTGTTTGTTCCGTGTGTGGGAGAACATTGGGTGGGTGTGTATTGGCTGGCCAGCGGTGCTGATGACTACATCCCCAGTGACTCCACACGGAGAGTCTTTCACCAAATACAACCGTAGGTTCATCGATCTGTTTATCTACCCAACCATCCATCCATGTATCTATCTATTTATCCATCCACGAGTATGTGTATTCCTTTTCCCCTACCAGGGACCAGAGACAGGTTGACGGGGAAAAGGGTGTGTGGCTGAATCACCTGCTGACGTTCTCTGAAGTGAAGCAGGAAGACTTCTATGTCAACTACTCATGTCATGTTTACAGTTCCCATCATTTTGTGGAGGCACAGTTCACACTCCTGCCGGCAGGTCAGAAAACAACCAACCCACTGACGTGACAATGTAACACCAACTATGATAGTGTTACCTCACTGGTCAATCCTCATTAACAGTATTTGATACCTCAACCTCACTGACCTATTTCTTTATTGATCCTAGTTATTAAACCTCCATCTCTACAGATCCCAACCTGATGCTTCCTGTCGGCCTGCTGTTAGGCTGCTTGGCTCTAAACTTCACTGCCGCTGTGGTCTTCTACTACCTGTTCAAGATCAACATCGTGCTCTGCTTCCGGGGAGTCTGCCCCTTCCTCTACACAGAAACAGGTATGTGTGTGTCTCTGTGAAAAGTGTGTCAAGTGGTAAAGCAGGAGGTGGACCCAAATGCAGGCAAGTTACCAAAAAATGCATTTATCAAACGGAATCTCAGGAGCTACTCACGTTACACAACAACAATGCGACCAGGACTGACATAGGGAGCAGCCATTCATACAGGGCAAGGGGATCACATTATGAACGGACAACAGCTGATTGAAACAAGACAGGGAACCAGAAGAGAGACAAAACCAGGACTGGAACACACACACAGACAGAAAACACGACCTCACGACCTACATACTCTCTGATACAAATATGCATGGTGACCAAATGGTTGTCAGAAGTGAGTGACAGAAGCGAGTGCGCATGCATAATTACCTCTAGCAAAGCATATTCAGCCTGTTTCACAGGAAATACAGAGACTATCTTCTCTCGTCAATCTTGTACCACACTCTCCTCTAAGAGTGACACTTCCTCTACGCCCCACGCAGCAGAATAGCTAGATGGAACAACTCCACAGGGTGTACTTCTGGGTTTAACCGTGCATCAAACCTCACTGTTGACCTTTGTTATGGAAAATGTAGGATGAATATGTTTTAATAGTGGTTAAACTGTAAGCTTTTATGTTCATTGGTAAGATACATGCTCTGGCAGTTGTTGCTGTATACAGGAAGGGGATATCATTGAGTTGAGTTCAAAAGACTTTAAAGGTGTTGCTGCCAAAAGGGACAGAATGATTTGGAGAGACTTCCTATATCCTTTCAATCTATATTCATGACCTGGAAGGGAAGTTTTTGAAAAGGTCAGATGGAGACATACAGTCATACAGTCATAAAACAGCTGTTTTCTTCATTGTGAAGAATAGTGAGGTCATTGTTTGTATTAATTAACACTTGTTTGAAAAGGACCCTACAAAGGAGAGGTGACCATTTGCCAGTTTTTTCTAACATGGCACAAGAGTTTTTTAGAAAATCTGTAATGACTTTTAATCATGATCTGGAAATATATAGTGCATAGTAGCCATACACAAATACATAGTAGCCATACACTGGAAGTTGCTTAATTAAATTAAATTATATTCTGATATTTGCATAATTATTTATGTTTCAGTTGAACCCCCAATTGATAGTTCCTTTAATGAACTGGCAACCAGAGTCTGACTGTGAAGCGTGTCGAGCCCAAGGACCGAGGCTTCTACACCTGCACTGTGACGTTTGACCTGGGGGGAATCCGTACAAGCATGTCAGCCACCATCAACTGTGAAGTGAAAGGTGATGAATGGGGTCAGATGGCTGAGCGGTTAGGGAGTCTGGCTATTAATCAGAAGGTTGTTGGTTCGATTCCCGGCCGTGCAAAATGACGTTGTGTCCTTGGGCAGGCACTTCACCCTACTTGCCTCGAGGAGGATGTCCCTGTACTTACTGTAAGTCGCTCTGGATAAGAGCGTCTGCTAAATGACTACATGTAAATGCTTACATTACTGACTAATCTGGTTATTGATTGTATTAATTAACACTTGTTTAAAAGGGACCCTACAGGCCTAGAGTTATGACTTCCTGACCTAGAGAGAAATGCAACATGAGGTCTTATCACCTGGGGGAGAGACAGTTGGTCTGGAGACAATGTTGATTCGACTCTGATTGTACGGATTGATTGTATTGTTTTAAGGAGTGAGCCAATCACAAAAGAGACATGGGACAGCTACATTGATTGATTGGTTGTATAGAATGACCATATGTTATAAGTATATGACAAGTATATATAAGTGTGAATTGTGAACGCTACCAGTCTGTCAAACGACTCTCTCATAAGGGTCGTCCGGTAGGACTGGTCACAGAGCGCTCTGTTACATGCTTTATTAAAATAAATAATTTGTATCAATTCAGCAGTCATCATATCAAGTCAGTCATATCAATCAATACAGTGCTGTCAGAAAACGTCCTTTACACCTTTTACACAGTAACAGGTATTACTTTGCCCGGTGTTTTTGGCGCCCCCCTGTCTTTCAGTGTTAGACGCTGATGGGAAGCTGTACGACGCCTATGTGGCATATCCTCGGCTGTTTGGAGACAGAGCCAACAAGGAGTTGGAGGGGTTTGCCCTCCACACGATGCCCCAGGTGCTGGAGGGGTTTGCCCTCCACACGATGCCCCAGGTGCTGGAGGGGTTTGCCCTCCACACGATGCCCCAGGTGTTGGAGGGGTTTGCCCTCCACACGATGCCCCAGGTGCTGGAGGGGTTTGCCCTCCACACGATGCCCCAGGTGCTGGAGGGGTTTCGGGAAAATCTGACCCTTTACACTCTTGTCATAGCAGAACGAGACTATAATATAGCTGTGTTTTACAGTATGTTGAGGTTTTGGCCTTTCACAACCCAGTCCTTGAGGGTTAATCATTGCCCTATACACATGCACACAATATTATTAACTGTGTTTTCTATTTCTATAATTTCATGGTCATAATCACCTAGTGTGTTGTCAGTTATTGATAATTCAATCATATCTGTACAGCAAGGTAAGATTTAATACAAATGCAGAAAAAAATTACTTGTTAGCAAGTTACATTAAATGAAAACACATGGAGGGTGTGTATCTTTGGAAGTTGCTCCTCTTTTTTTGCTCCTCCTTTTTTAGAGGCAAGAGGAAACAAATATAAAAGAAATATAAAAAAATAGCAATTGGTTGAAATAAACCATTACCAAATCTTAGTATCATTTATCAAATAATTTATCTATGGTTGAAATTATGATTAAAATGCTTGAACAGCGACACCTGCAGGTAGAGGGGGAAGGGCTGTGTGAAGGAGGGGGCAGAGGGGGAAGGGCTGTGTGAAGGAGGGGGCAGAGGGGGAAGGGCTGTGTGAAGGAGGGGGCAGAGGGGGAAGGGCTGTGTGAAGGAGGGGGCAGAGGGGGAAGGGCTGTGTGAAGGAGGGGGGCAGAGGGGGAAGGGCTGTGTGAAGGAGGGGGGCAGAGGGGGAAGGGCTGTGTGAAGGAGGGGGGCAGAGGGGGAAGGGCTGTGTGAAGGAGGGGGCAGAGGGGGAAGGGCTGTGTGAAGGAGGGGGGCAGAGGGGGAAGGGCTGTGTGAAGGAGGGGGCAGAGGGGGAAGGGCTGTGTGAAGGAGGGGGGCAGAGGGGGAAGGGCTGTGTGAAGGAGGGGGCAGAGGGGGAAGGGCTGTGTGAAGGAGGGGGCAGAGGGGGAAGGGCTGTGTGAAGGAGGGGGGCAGAGGGGAGGACTGTGTGAAGGAGGGGGGCAGAGGGGAGGGCTGTGTTTACCTCAAACGATGTTGTCCTAATTTTAATGCCTCCTTGTCTTGGATGCAGGCATTCATCAATGTTCCAGTGTGTACGTGCGCGCCCGTGTGTGTGTGTGTCGAAACATTTGTCACACCTTTAGCCTATTTATCAAATTGCCAGCGATGATTGTAAGACTAACGTCTGGAAGACTTGACGTCACTCGATTCCTTCAATCATTTGATACAGTCGCTGTACCCTGAACTGACCAGCAGAGGTCCCTATGGAGAGGATTTATCAACCGCTCAGAAAAATGATTGCTTTTTCTAATATTTTGTTGTTGTTATTGTTTCAAAGGGCTTGTTGCTACAGAAAGCGTTGTTTCCCCCATCAAGAGATAAAACCGTTTTCTCCAAAACAAGCCATCAGTCACTGACGGTGCGTATACACCACAGCAACGCGATGCGAGACTAGCCTTGTCGGCATACTGTAACATTTAAAGATGCTGTAAAGCAAATTCCATGATTTGTTTTTCAGTACATTATGTATGTGTCAAATTAGTTCCTGAAAGCATGTGCAAAGCGCAAAAACTTTGTCGCACTGAAATGTGGAGTTAAACTGTTGAACAATTTCTCTCCCGTTTTCAGCTCAGGTATTGTATAGGGGGGGCAAAACCTGACCGATCTACGTCACAGCGACCAATCTACATCAGATCACAGACGGTTGTGTTCTGTTACTCAGCTGCGATGCAAAGACAAAGTAATTAACACATAAAGCACTCAGAGATTGCAGGTGGGTCTGTTCTGATATCTGCAATTGATTTAGCTAGTGTTGCTATTGTTGCTAAATTCAATAAATTCGAGGGGGCGGAGCTTCAGCTCCTTCAGGCAACACGCCCCCCTGTCTTAAGCAGAGAAGACTGCTGATTTTCTCAGGATTTCAAAGCCTAATTTAACATACTTTTTTTTTCATTCGAATTTGGATGGGTAGTTAACAGCACATTCTTCTGTGGTATGAAGAACTTAAAACACATGTTTTATTCCACTTTACAGCATCTTTAATCTTTCACCCTGAATAAAATACAAATATCATGCTACATATAGCTAGCGTATTGGATTTCTTGTGTCATGTGTGTAAAAGTTTCATTGATATTGTGAGACTGCGTTGAACACAGTGGCATTCGCGTCCGATCGCGTGGGCCTACTTTAACATTTAATCTTTCACTCTGATTAAAATACAGCAACAAAAAAAAGAAGCCAGAACTAGTGTGTAGGCCTACAGTAGATAACATCATGCTACATCTAGCCAGCGTATTGGATTTCTGCTTAATGTGTGTAAATGTTGTATTTTCATCGATATTGCGAGTACGTAAACCGAAATCTGCACACTTTGCCATGACGTTATACGAACTACAACAGTGACTTTATAGAACTACAACTCTGCATTAATCTGTCTGACACATCCCCGATCGTGGTGCACTGTGGGAAGCAAGTGACCGTGAGGGCCTACATCTAGCAGTGCGCACATTAATACCAGAAAGAAAAGTAATCTCTTCCTAAAAAGTGAAATAAGTAAATGAAAAAACATATATTGTGAATGGAAGCTGCCGACTGCCTCAAGCTAAGTCGAAGACAACGTTTCGTGAGGGAAGGTCGATGATTGGCTAATGCGGTTTGGTGATTGGCGTTATGTTATTCCAATCGGACCCCTAAAGATAGTTTGGCTCTTGAAAATTAATTAACTGCCCACTTTCACGCACATTTCAGGTGGTGTCAATATCCACAGTGGTACATACATACACGTTGTGGTGCACTTTCACTGTTCAGATATGAGCGTTGTATTGTTATGTTGATTGAAGAACATAGATCCATTAAGCTAAACTAGTGCACAATGCCTGTGATGCAGTCAGTGATTAAGTTGACGGTGAGACGCACACATACAGGTTCCTGGAGACAGATAATGCAGTGCCCGTGATGCAGCTGATGACAGTTTCAGTCTTAGTTGCTTTTGTACCTACATTTCTCATATTAAAATCGAAATTCTCAAAACTAGGCTACTTGTTCAACCTCCACATCCTTTAGTCATTTATGCATACATGAAACCAATTTGGCTACTCATCCAGGGCTCTCAAGTCTCACACATTTCAACCAGTACACACGCTCTCACGCACACCTTGTATTTCTCACACTTAAAACTCAAGGATAACTTGTCTTGCTATATTCAATTTATGGATGAGGCGCAGGCATATGGAGGTAAGGTTTATATAGTGTGTTGTTGGTCCTGACTAAATATTTTTTCTTCTGTCAACATGTTCAAAATGACAAATGAATAAACGAAATACATTTTTTGTATCTCAGTTATCAAAAAAAATTGCATTATATGAACGGATGCAGGTATGACCAGATGAGCACTACTGACTGACAATGCTGGCACAAAAGTTTGAATGAACTTATTTTAAAGGAGTTTTCTTTATAGGTGAAATACTAGCCAACTAACTAACAGCAAGACAATAGCAAATATCAAATAAAGTGGATACTTCATTTTCAGTGTCAATAAGTGAACATTTGTAATGTTAATTATTATGTTCACTGATAAATAGGGTGACCAAAAGCATTGCCCTGAAAAGGAGGACACTTGGGTCCAAAAAGTAGGACAAAAGGTCAAAAAGGAGGACAACCACCAAAAGTGGTTGACAAAGGGGGGGGGGAGAGTAAAGTGCTCTGGATAAGAGCGGCTGCTAAATGACTAAATGTAAAGATGAGTGCCTCGTAGACCTAGCATTATCCTTGTGCAGTTGCGTATCGCAGGCATGCTTAAAGCCCCTTTCCCCCTACTACTCACATCAATGTCAATGCAACAGAACTTACAGAAGGTATGATATTGATCTTTGCTCTTATGGCAAAGTGAAGTTCTGAACTCCACGTAGGTTAGAAGGAGGTCTTTCTTTTTGGCATCAGAAAACTTATGCGAGTGGTAAATTGCGACGGTGGGCAGGAAGGGTCAAAAAGGACGACAAAAGGGCGAAAAGACGGACATGCAACAGCGGTCCGGACAAAAGGCTGGAAAACTGGACTGTCCGGAAGAAATCCGGACGTCCGGTCACCCTATTGATAAACCCTGTGTATGCGCCGTAATCTCTAATCCAACTGTGAAAAGGTTTTACCAGTGCGGATAGCCTCCATTTAAGTTAGCACCAAATCAACGAACCAACATCTTAATCACCAGCAACGTCAAAGGGAGAGCATCACAGGCACTGCACAGTACTAGTATATTACAAGACGATATGTTTTGGTGGTGGCTTCCAGGCACACTGTAGGTAACCCCAATGTGTGAACATACACCAACACTGCTAACATAGAGTAACACCACAATTACCTCATCTATAGCAGATTCAAAACAAGATTAGGCTAAATCTCTGTAGTTGACTACGGTTGAGAAATCATTACACGTGTCAGTTTGAGAGAAATACACTCAGAGGGGAAAGTGTGGGACTGTACCATGCATTAACTCAGATAACGCATGCTAATAAACCTCTCTGGTGGATGCAGGAGCTGGAGGCTGTGTCGATCGTCAGTATCATGAGCATCAGGAAGTTTAAATCCTCCATGAAAAACGAAATTTTTGCCTGTAGGCTTCATAATGTAGAATCTACAGTGATGGGGTCATTTTAGCAATAACTTCAGTTCACTGATAAAGTCAGCTTGAAAAGAAATGAACTGCAGGTTGATTATTAAATCATTTTAGCAGACAGATTTAAGCACACTCTTACTCCTACACAATAACGGGCTGTCAAAAGTTTTTAGAGAATGATTATTCATACTGATTAGGCCAACAGACTTGCTCCACCCACTTTCTGGCGGTGAATTGTTTTCAGCACCCACAGCCTTTGTAGTAGCCTAGAAAAATGACCATCATAGGCTTAACTATATTATATTTTCAATAAATAGGGCATTGCCTGATTTTTGATAGAGATGGGCCTCTATAAACTGTTCAAAATAGTTTTAGTTTTAGGTTCATGTAAGGAATCTCACTTGTTAAGGCCTAGAGTAAAACATATTTAAAGGAGCACACAGTGAAATTTTAGGATGTGTTAGAATTGAGGGGCTCCATTCAGACAGATCCGGGGTGGATAACATCATAATAATAGACCAATTATTTGTTTGTAAACAATCGGGATGCGCGCGCACTGTGGCTGCAGAAAACCGGGAAAGGATAGCATTTTAAATGGCAAAAGGACCACACGGATAATACAAACTGTTAGATTTAAAAAGACCAAAAGCGTCGAGGAGGACATGCCTATAGGAGAGAAAGCGATTACCCAATGATCTGTCGCATCAGAATTTTGATTTGGGTCACGAAAGTCTTGAAATGTGAGTGAGAATGTCGCCCGGTACAGACCGCATAGTCGAGCGGCAACCATGTCTTCACGTCATGTCACAAAGTTCATAATTTTACACTTTTACAGTCAATTCTACATTTAAAAAGTCGAGCAGGGCAGCTTTCAAGAGATATGGGAATTCTGCTTTTAGTCAGCTGGTCCGATTATTTTTCTGATTTGTTTAAACTGGCAATCTGAGTGAGACTACATCCCAGTTACACTGTTTTGACGTTAGCCTCAGTCAGACTCGCTCACTGGCAGTGTGCAAAATGTTGTATTTTACTCCATTCTACACCAGAAACGTCAGGGAGGACTGCCTAATGTAGATACGAGTCTGGTGAAGATAGGTTAAAAAAATCAGAGATTCTGGCTGTCTGTTTCATTCGTCATTTGCCTGAGAAAGCGACCTCCGTTAGCCAGGCTAGTTTTACTCGATCACTTGGACAGGCTATTTAAGGGTATCGGGGTCAAGTGACTTTCATGCATAGACAAGTGAACGTAAATGTATTTGTCGAAAGGCCAATAGCCTCAAAAAGTTAATATCAAGCCCTGAAATCCAGTGGCCAGAGATATATGATGACCTGAGCGACACTCCAAGAGTAATAGAACGGGGAGAAGTTCGTCTTTTGCAACCCACATGCGCAGTTGAGCCTGCTTGACAGTTGTGTGACGTAGGGTGATAATTGGTCTATTGTTTTGCACTTGCTTTTTGGATTTCTCCCTACAGAGTTGAAGGGCCCATATAGCATGGAGTACTCAGCCCTTCTAAAGTCCTATAGATGAAAGGTATCATGATGGTTTCTTTCTTGTGACATCTTCAAAGTGAAAGTTTAGGCTATTCTTTATTTTTTCAGTCTGACTTTTGGGGCCCTGTTAATGACATGAATGACTTAAGCCTAGCATATACCAGCTACGGTGCATCGTGTCATCATATCAATACAAAGTTAATAACAGCGACGTCAGGCTCTGGCTTAGGGGCCCCCTGAGCTCATGGGTCCCTGGGCCTGGGCCCGGTAGGCCCGTTCGTTAATCCATCCCTGGGTCCACACCAGGGGCGAATTTAGATTCCCACTTTTGGGGAGGCTAAGCCCCTGGATAAAACCTATTATTTTTCCTGTGACCCAGCAAAACTAGGGGGGTCTGGGGGCATGTTCCCCCAGAAGAAATTTTTGAAAATATCCTTTTAAAGTGTCCTCTAGTGGGTTTTAGGAAGAAAAATTAACACATTTAGATTTTAAAATATTAAAGACAAAAAATACCCAAAAAATGAAATATATATAGGCTATATAGCCTATATATTTTTTATATATATATTATTTTTTGGGGGGGGGGCTAATTAAACTTTTAGGGGGGCTAGATACGCCCATGGTCCACACTATTGGTAAACTTTCTCACTCTTTTATAAAAATATTTAGCGAGACACTTGCACTCTCTACCGCCTCTCCATGCTTTCTCCTCCCTCTTTGCGCTCTCTCCCCCTCGCTCTTCGTGCACTCTCATCTCATCCTTACAAACCAGTGCGAGTTAATACCTCCCGTACAGAACACCGGTATCAGTGAAACTAGCAGTTATAAAAATCATTTTTATGGCAATTTCCTCATCTGACACCCAGCGTTGTAGCAACATTGCCAGCAAGTTGCTGCAACATTGTGTGTCAGCTGGAGAGTTTACTTGCCCGGTTATAACATATATGTTGCATTGTCGCATAACCAACTTTTCTGGAATACCCCATAGCAGGCATGCCCTGCATCTTAGATGTTTCCCTGCTCCAACACTAGAACATGCAGGGCTGGGGCGTCCCTGAAGATTGCGTTGACAACCAATAGAGTAACATATCTCTTTCCGTCACACCTCTTAAGTGCCATAAACATAAAAGCTACATTGTGAAAGGTAGCCTACAACACCGGACGCTGATTTGAAGCGCTTGCTTGATGTGGAACGTTGGGCGTATAAACCCTGCTGCACGGTAAACCCTACACCACGGTTTCACAAGAGGATGGGAAACTCCGAAACCGAAGACGCTACCTAAAACGAATGTCATACAGGTAAATTTGAGCTTGATCTGTTTGGATTATATCGCATGTTCCATTGACTGTAGACCTACTGTTTTTCACTAGAGTTCATCAGAAATGATATCTTAGTGTTGAACAGGTGCGGTGTTTTGTTCGCTAAACCAGTCCAGTATTTCAAGAGCGAGGTTTTTATGAACGCGGCGGTAGCCTAAACCTGACAGATCACAAACCAGGTGTATTGTGGTATAAGGCCTACAGCTATTACGTCCTACACTGTATGTCTGTTGGTGTACTGTATTTCACACACTACTACTACTTCAACTACTACTACTACTACTACTATACTAGGCTATGCATCAAGTTATTATATAGGATTGTTGTAGTCATTGGCTTTTCTTTTCTTGTAAGAACTTTCACAAATCATAACTTATTTGTTTGTATTTTTTCAGTAATGGCTTAAATTACAAGACCTGAGCGGACAATACTTATTCGGAAAATAAGTCCGTCTTTTGCGGTTTCACTTCCCCTTTGTTGTTGTTGGGAAGTCCTCAACATTGCTGAATATAAGTTAACTCACAGGAAATGTCCAAATCCTTCGGTAGCCCACACATGATCGAACACAGAACGTGTATAGTCTTCATAATTACACACATTAACAATGGTATCCGTTGATATTGTCTCCTTCCACAGGTGTTGACTATAATGCAGGAGGTTTACATCGGCATTCTTTTTCTACTGATCCCGTCAATGATCCCGTCAACTGTTGAACACGGTAAGAAGTCTGGCAGAGAAATTGAAAGAGTACATCGGCTAAAGCAGTCATTATTTAAAAGATTTTAAAATACATTTTCACTGAGGGTCGAATCGTAGGTTATTTGAATTTGTCAAACAGTGGAATGTTTTGTTGAAGGTACTATAGGCTTTTTTCTTGGGCTGTTTCCTGGAAGGTTGCAGGAATCTGAGGGTTATATTCTTATGTCTTCTTGCATGGTGACAATGGGAAGACATATTGTTATTTTAGATTGTATAATTGGTTAAGATACTTCACAGCCCTATATATGTTTCTCTTAGAGATTTTACTGATACTTTAGCCTCAGTCCCATTTAAAAAAAAACGACTTTGTGGTCTTCCTACATCCTGTCTCCAATCTCAAAATAGGTCAGAGACATGCAACACACACATTGTGCTGCCCTAACCTATTGGCCTCATTTTCATGAACCCAGTTAAATGTCACCCACCCACATCTTATAATGGCAAGGAAATTTTCAAAAGTTCCAAAAACTCGGCCCTGTTATGATACTACTGACGATGGACACAGCCTCCAGCTCCTGCATCACCAGGGATGTTTATTAGCATGCCTTATCTGAGTTAATGCATGGTACAGTGCCATGCTTTCCCCTCTCAGTGTATCTCTCTCGGACTGACACACGTAATGATTTCTCAACTGAAGTCAACTACAGAGATTTAGCCTAATCTTGTTTTGAATCTGACGATGAGGTAATTGTGGTGTTACTCTGTGTTAGTAGTGTTGGTGTATGTTCACACATTGGGGTTTCACACATTAGGAAGCCACCACCAAATTGTATTGTCTTGTAGTATACTAGTACTGTGCTGTGCCTGCGATGCTCTCCCTTTGATGCTGCTATTATAACAAATGTTCACTTATTGATACTGAAAATTAAGTATCCACTTTATTTGATATTGTCTTGCTGTTAGTTATCTGGCTAGAATTTCACCTGTAAAGAAAACCCTTTAAAATAAATTAATTCAGACTTTTGTGCCAGCATTGTCAGTCAGCAGTGCTCATCTGGCCATACATGCGGTCGTTGTTCATAGTACAACTTCATATAATGCAAGTTTTTTAGATAACTGAGATATCATTTAATTTATTTATTTGTCATTCTGAACATGTTGACAGAACGAACACACACACAGATTCCCGGAATTATAAACACTGTACATTTTCACTTAAGCACTTTACAGGGGGAGATTTGAACTTGGGACTTGATCTGCAGTCAAATGCAATATCACTGAGCTATACTCATCAGGTATAACTCAGACCATATCACTAGATGCTGTGGTACTTCACAGCATACATTTTATTTGTATACCCTTTTTTATATGTCCCAGATTCTTTCACATACGCCCATATAACTGCCCTTCAACCAACTTACACCCTCAAGGATGACAAGGAAAAACTCAGAATGAAACTAATTGAGGAAAAATTGAAGAAACCTGACTGCAGAGACTGTCGGTGACAGAGAGGTACAGAACATATGATAAATATAGTCAATCATCAAGAGTATGGCTGCAACAACAAATCGATAAACTTTATTATTAAAAGAGTTGGCAACAAATTTCATAATCAATTCGTTGTGTCGCGCGACTATTATTCGCGGAGATGTTTGAGTATATCTTTTTTTTTAAGTTGAGTTGAGCGCGGAGCAGAGCGGAGGTAAAGGAAAGACTAGCGGAGAGACGTTGTTAAATAATGCTGGGTACACACTAAAATCTTTTTTTTATCTTATAAGTTTTTTTAAATGTGAGAGACCACAAACAAGAGGACAAAAAAATCATTGACTTAACCGTTTGGCTCCCCCCACACATGATCGGGGCGACTCTGACGTTCTTCCGAGCAGGCTCGGTCACTCTTAACACACCTCACACCAAGGGAAAATCTGATAAAATTATCTGTAGAAAAGTGTCGATTTTAGACCCTTTTTAGGGGTGCTCTGCAAGCACTTCTAAATTTTGTCTCAGCACCCCTAAAAATAATAATTATATATATATATTATTGTTAAATAGTATCATTTGATGCTGGTTGTTCAGGAAGGGACAGACTCGTTTTTTTCAATCATTCAGTCGCGTTAGGGACCGGGTGAAAACTACCCAAACAATTTTTTTAAATTATGACTTTTCTAATTATGTTATGAATATAAAACCTCAAACGGACACCAGATGATTCTAACAATGTCTGGTATACTTCCACAGCCTTTACTTTTTCAATGACGTTTCAAATAAAATTATAGTAAATCAGTAATCACTAAAATAGCTTAATCCTAGCAAATCTTAATTACTTTTTCAAAATTGTGTCACAAAACCTAAAATATACACCAGATTATTTTAATAAAGTCTGGCCCACTTGAATTTTCAATAACATTTTTAACAAAATTCAAATAAATTGCTCATCTCTGAAAATAGAATTAAATCCACGCTAATCTTAATAACTTTTTCAAAATTGTGTGCCAGTTTGTGCACTTTCTGAAGATTTTTTGCACTGTTAGTTCTGTTTTTGAATAAAGGGTCCTGTATGTAGACACATACAGGATACAATACTCTTTATATTATGTACGCTATAGCTTACCTTGACCAAAAGAGTTTCAGAAAGATCTCAAGAACAGTTTTATCACCATCCCCTCAGTCAAGGGGTCAATCACTCACTCTTGCTGTCACATGATGGGTCTGGTACTGTCACTGTGGTGGGCTTTTCTTCTTCATGCTGGTGCTGGTTTGCACATGCAGTTGCTGTTGTAGTTATTGGCTGTTGTTGCGTGCTATTGCCATTGTGTCTTACTGTGATTTTTCCAGTTTTATTGAAATCCCAATTCCCATTGCCAGACTTATATTTCAAATAATACGTTTTTAACTAAGTATTGCTTAAATAACAGTAAAACATTTTTTGAATGTTTTATTAAAGCGACAGACTTGAATTTCATAGGTCATTTCTTGGAAGTGTTATTGCAGTTGTACTTCTCCATTGTGTTGTCCTGTTGTCCCACATCATTAGCTGATTTCAAGCTGCTCTGCTGCCTGTCTTCAACAGGCCACAAGGGGGCCCTGGATAGCTACCATGTGACTTCAGGCCACTTCTTCCAGCTCTCATGTGCTGGCTGCAGTGAGGGATCTGACTGTGTGAACTGGACCAGAGGAGGCAGTCCGGGCCCAGGGCTTCCCCTGGGAGTAGAGGTCAGAAATGGCTCGCTGTGGTTCCTACCCGCCCAGCACGACCATGGTGGACTGTACACCTGTAAGGCCAGGTGAGAATGTACTAGCAGAGAAGCAACAGCTCCAACCACATTTAAACCTACCCTGGACATCATTACGGTTTCTGAGTAGTTTGAATGCATTTCAAGGGGTCAAATTGGATTCATTAATCCTTCTTGTATCTGTAATAGCAGGAACGACAATGAATCCTGGGAAAATGAGTTTTCTGTGTCTGTGGACCCAGGGCCATGCCCTGTGCCTGACGAGAACCGGTCTCTAACCCAGGGAAAAAACGATTACATCCCCTGCAAGCAGGACCATGTCTTCATCCTGGACAGAAACGCACGCATAAGGTGGTTTAAGGTAGGAGTTAAATCTGGTCATAATGTTATGGCTGATGGGTGTATATAGCATATTATACATACTATATCGTATTTAACTTATTTGTATTTAACTTCACTTGTCAATCAGCAGTGAAATTGCTGATTGACAACATTTGGCACAATACATAATGTCCGGGTTTCCCAGATTCGTTAAGAAGCTCTTAACGATAAGAGCTTCTAAAGAACGTTCTAAGAGCAACGTTCTAGAGCGTTCTTAGAACGCTCTGTAATGGTTCGATTGCTTGCTCTAACTTATGGATCTGGAATGGGACCACCGGTAAACTCCACAAACTTCAGTATCACAAATTTATTACATACATCTAAAGAAACAGCAGAGCATAGGTTTTAGTGTCCTAATACAGCGTATGCTCTATAAGCCAATTCACACACACCACGGTAAAATAAGCACTGCAAAACACCCGTCAACGTGTTAACACGACACACTAGGTTAACACACGCACACAACACAGGCACACGCACTCCAAACGGCAGTGAGGTTACACGGCAAGTCAAGGTCTAAGTGTGGATAACTACAGATACAACACTGATAAAGACACTGACCATACATCTACGATTAAAACAAAAAGTAATACAAAAGTTTAAAAGGCACTAATAAAACAAGGGTCGCAACTTCACCAGTCCATATTCATCGCTCCGCTGTTCGCTCCACTATGTCACCGTACAAATGCCCACCAATGTCCGCTTACAAATGCCCACCAATGTCCCCTCTACAAATGCCCACCAATGTCCTCCTTCTTGCTGTGCCAACATGCCCCTTTTTAAGGGTCTTGTCCTTCATTAATTGGCATTGATTGTCTATCAGAAGCAGCTGCTGCCTGGCCACCTACTGGAGGAGCTGAAGGCTTGACAACACGTATTACAGCTCCAAAGAAGCTCTGAGCGTTAAGATTTTCTAAACGAATCTGGGAAACCCGGCCAATGTCTTTAAACATGACCACAATAAGTAGTCAGTTGTTTTTCAAGGAACTGTCAGGGTGGAAAAGCTTCTGAAGCAGTATTTTCATTGAAGTAGGTTGTGGAAACCAGCTTACTGTGTGGCCCACATGTGGTTTGGCTGTGATTAGTCACTTTCTAAGTTGCATGACATTTTCAAGATTATTGTTCACATTATTCTTTTTTTTTGTAATAGCCTATTGTCAAGCATGGTATCTCTTTATATTGGTGTTTTATATAATTGGGATAGGTCTCTTTTATTTATGGAAGTGTTTACGCTTATGTGGACTGTCAGTTTAAGAAGGGAATGGTTTGCTGCTGTCCCTGGTTTGTTTGGTCACATTTTGGCTAGTTTGGAGTGAGACAGTTTGAGTGGTTGAGTACTTGGATTCCTTGAACCCAATTTGTTTTACACATCTTAAGACTGTGGAGATATAATTTTAAAAAACTCACTGAACACGATTAACGAAGGCTACAGCCACTGCTTAGAGTTGCTAAACTTCCCTCAAATAGACTATGAACAAATCATGAAAAGCATTTTATTGAAAACTCAGAATGAATGACTTCTCTCCAAATTTCACACTTTGCAATCTCATTTAGTGGGTGGGACCATGTGGTGGGCCAGTTGTGGTGGGCCGTATGTTTGACTGCATCTACTGTAGTATAGCCTACTGTCCTGATCTACACTGTAGAGCTATTCATATTGACACACACATACACACTCTTTGTTTTGTCTTTGTTTTTTTAAACAATGTCTTGTTTTTCAAGTTATACCTTTCATATACCTTTTAAAGTACCTCTCAAATTACAGGAAGCCTTTCCAAAACCATCCCCTAGGTTGGAAATCCCCCTCTCTCACTCACACACGACTACAGAAATTAAAGTGACACAAAACACCTACAGACAACCACAAATGCACAGCATAGTTTCTACCCAAGACTTACCATAAATACAGCTCTGGAATTTTTTTTAGACGACTGCACCTTTTTCTCCTTCATAAAAAAAAAAAGTTGAGTAGGACAATTGTGAGTGAGGTACAGAAGGGTAAAATCTAAGAGGCCACTGCAAATTTTACCCTTCAGTTCCTCACTCAAAATTGTCCTTCTCTACTTTTTTTCATTAAATGAAAGAAAAAAAATGCAGTGGTCTCTCAATTCTTTCCAGAGCTTTATGTCCACTACAGTACATCATCCACATGACCAACATGACTTTGTCTAGGAAAATGAAGAAAGGGACTTTGAAATAATTCTTCAGATCCTTTCTGTACTTTCTCCTTGTTTTTGTCTGGTTCAGAACTGCAGGCCAGTGGATGTTTCTGAACCTGTGCTGAGAGTCCCTGACGTGTCACAAGAGGCTGATGGAGTGTACACCTGCATGGTGGACTTCTCTCTGGAGGGGCACAACTACAATGCCTCCAGAAGCATGAGGCTCTCTGTAACCCATGGTAACACATGTTGAACAACTTTGACTGAACTTAACTGAACAAATGTCATACATCCTATCAATTTCGAATGCCGTGGTAATATTAGGGAGAGATACTTTATGGTTACTGTTAATTCAATTTAAACTCCTATCTGTGTGTATAATGTGTGTGTTAGTGTGTCTGTCTAGATGAAGTTCTGTTAGACGCTGTATGTTTACTCTTAATCTTGTTCAAACTCATAACTATGTCAACATTGTGTGTGTGTGTGTCTAGCTGAAGTTCTTCAGATGCCCAAGGTGAAGTACCCCAGGCAGGAAATTATCACAGTTGAACCAGGCTAGTACTGATTACTAACACACCTTGCTGAAGCTTCAGAGACTCAAAGCGTGTTGTGTCTGGGCATCTTGTAAAGGACATCTGTGTGTTGCTTTGTTGGTCCCAGGTTCCAGTCTGCAGCTAACCTGCTCTGCCTGGGTCGGTGCTGGTGAGGATGTGGAGGGTATCCATGGTTACTGGAATATCGATGGCAAACACATTGACGAGTTTCAACAGCTCAGAGACTCCTGGGATTTGTGAGTTGTCTTTATGTGTGCGAGTGTTTGGGTGTTGAGTAGCAAACTTCACAGTGAACAGTTGTGTGAAGCAGCCTCTAGTCTACGTGTCGGCAATCTTTGTGATGTCGAGCCATTTTAATCAATGGGTACATTGGGAGCCCCAGTGGGTGAAAAACTTGTTTTGAATTTAAGAAAAACACAGATATCAACAATGTTTTGCCATCTATTCATTCAAAATGATAATCACAACAAAAACAATTTCTAGTTTGCCTTTTGCCTTTTTCAGCTTATGTATTGTAGTGTAGGTACGTAAATGAAGAACAGATTTACCTCTGGCGGCCATTGCCTTCTGTCTGGCATCTCCAGTTACTTTTCACTGTAAGAGGAGGGGTGTCTCTCAAAATGTTTTATTCTGGGGGAACGTCTCACAGCTGATCAAACATACTGACCACCCAGCCACATAAGCAATGACTGCATAAGAGTCAGTCCATTCTTCAAAGAAATGTTTGCATTTGTCTTCCCTTTTTCACTTTTTTATGCCATTAAAACATTTAGTCATACCGCTGGATTCACTCGTTTTTCATGTTGTTTACTTTTACGCTGACTAGACTAGGCTCCATGGGTTGAGTTGTATGGCACTGACAAAGTGGTTGGTTTTAAAAACTGTTTTTTTTGTAAAGCCTTACTACCCATGTCCCCTATTGATCTAAATGTGCACGTTCATGATGCTATTGAGACACGCTATGGCTGCATTCCAAAACCCTATTTGCGACTCTGAAGTTTTAGGGTACTTACCATAAATTGTAGAATTAATCCCAAAATTGTGTGGGAGCCACACGAATGGTCAAAGAGCCACATGTGGCTTCTGAGCCATGGGCTGGTGGCCCCCAGGCGGTGACTGGTCTGTGATGTCCTGGTCCCCCAGTGTTCGCGAGGGGGAAAATGTCTACCTCCAGTCCACACTCAACATCTCCGAGGTCCTGGTGGACTTCCTGGGCGCTGAGCTGAAATGCGTGGTCATCAACCCCCTGGGCAAGGATACCGGCGTGCTGCGGCTACAGCCTGGTAACCACCATGCACCTGCGCATGCCCATACACACACAAACAAACCTTGAACACACACCTAACACACACATACATGTGCATGCTCACATGCATACACACATACACGCACATATACAATACACTCACACAAGTGGCTGACTTACAACTTCCCCATAGTAGGGATTGTATCTACGGATGCTATTCCAATTTGAAAAGTCCACTAAAAGATTAAAGTTGGTTGGGCAATGCTTATGTATGTAACAAACATCCAGATTTTGGTTCATTAAACAAAACAATTAAAAAAATTTACTCACTTTTATCTCTCTCTTTTTGGATGTCTTCAACATGTAGCTGATCACAGGTTCTTCTACACTGGTGTGAGCCTGCCTCTGGTCTTACCTGTGGTCATCTTGGTCGTGGTCTTTGGCTTCCTGTTCAAGGTGGACCTGGTGCTGGTCTACAGGAAACTGCGCCCCCGTGTGTTCAGGAGGATGACAAGTGAGAAAACAAGCTTGGTTTATCTGTTCCTTTGAAGAGGATGTTGTCTTTTCAAGGTCAAGTCTACATTGTGTTCCATGTCCTCTTCTCTCCTCTGCAGCTCCAGATGGAAAGCTCTTTGATGCCTTTGTGAGTTATCTCCATGGCGATGCAATGTGTTCGTCCAGGGCGATGACCTTTGCCCTGCACATGCTGCCCGAAGTCCTGGAGAGACAGCACGGGTACACGCTGTACGTCAGAGGACGAGATGACACCCCTGGGGAAGGTGCACACACACGCATACACACACATAAACACTTAGAATAGAACTTACATTCCAAGTGTCAAATAAGAAATACTCTTATTTGCCCCAAGTACAACCTACTGATGCTCCATGTCAACATGACAATCCTCCACAGCAATGCACGACGCGGTTGCCCAGGCGATGGAGAGAAGCCGCAGACTTATCATCGTCCTGTCAGGGAGCAGCATCTCCAGCGTGGAGCAGAAGTCACTATGGCAACAGGACTATGACCAGAGGATGGGCCTGCACCAGGCCCTGGTCCACAGCAGCCTCAGGGTGATCCTGGTGGAGGCTGACGCCCACGTGGACTACTCTGCCCTGCCAGAGTCCCTGAGATACATCCACAAGAAGCAGGGGGCTCTGAGGTGGAAGGCCAGACCTGCAGGCAGCCCCACGGCGCCCCCCAGTGGACGCTTCTGGAAATGTCTAAGATACCACATGCCCTCTGAGCCTGGAGAGAGCACCCTGGGGACAGTCTGAGGGCCGGCCCCTCTCTCCCTCTCTCGCCCAGCCCCTCTCTCTCTCTCTCTCGCCCAGCCCCTCTCTGTCTCTCTTTCTCTCCATCTCTCACATCCCCATGCTCCAGCTTCCCCTCTCTCTCTCACATTCCTTCTCTCTCCCTCTCTCATCCAGCTTCTCTCTCACTCTCTCTTTTTCCCAACATATTCCCTCTGTCCCTCTATGTTTCTCTCTCTTACCCAACTTTTCTCTCTCTCTCTCCCACCCAGCCTGTCTCCCTCTCTCACCCAGCTCAGGGATATCAAAGTAATTAGTCAGGGGACACGCTTGGTGTATGCCATTTTCCTCGCCTGCTTAGCCTTGTTGGCAGCATTTCCCTGCTACTGATCCCTAACCTGCTGTGCCGTGATGGGGTTTAAGTCATTGTATTTTCAAAGAAAAGAAACATGTAGCTCTAACAGCTGACATGATCATGACAAGGTCTGACATGAAGGATTTAAATTTTATACTGAGCTCTAATTATAACTTAAAATATCTTTGTTGCAGAATGATAAGTGGATGTTCTGCACGTTTACATTTGTATGTATGAATCAAATGTGAAGTGTACTTGTATTTGAATGTGAAATGTTTTATTATATCATGATAGCAATGTGAATTTATGTAGATGTATTGTCTATGAAGTATGACTACTGAAGTGCCCATAATGTTATAAAAAATGTTTTTCTTATCTATATCCCGTGTGTCTGTAGGTTTGTGTGTGGATGTGTCGTACCAGAAATGAGTGTTGGGAGTGACAATGTATTACAGTTTTTCTCAATTGCCAAGACACATTTCTTGAATGTGTACTGTGTTTTCTCCAAACTCTAAACACACATCCTCATACTTCGACTGTTTGGCCAAACCCTTGACTTTTGACCCAAAATCAAACACTGTAGTCAAAACCATATTATCTGTCATAGAAACCAAACTTTGCATTCAAAATACACAAAAAGCCCTCAAATCAATTCAACCTTCTGAAAACCCTTTACACACCGCTGTCACTGAGTCAAGAGTTTAGGAAACGTGTTAAAAGTATTGAAAAAATTGTCATAGCGTTTGTAAAATACGGTAAAGTGAGAGGCGTTTAGACTTTTGCAAAGAAGTGTGAATGAACCTGAGTAATGTGTCAAAAAAGGGTAAATTGTGTTTAAAGAGTGGGGTACATGGTCTTTCTGACGGGGATTGGCAAATGTTTTTTTGAGGATGGCTTACACATACTATTTTTGTGTGTTAGCAATCAAGAAAAACTATATCTGACTTTCTGAACAATCAGTTTCCACAATCAGGTTGTGTTGAACAGGATAGGTGACGCTAGCAGATTGACAGATAAACATCCTTCAAACAACATTTCCGGTGATAAAGCTTACTAGAACATAATTGAACATTACTGATACCTTATTATTATGCTTTAACAAATCTGTCAGTACTAGGCTAAAGCTTTTAAGATTTAAATACTTAAATCCAACTGTTTGTTGCGATGTTGAAACGTTTAGTACTACTGTGTTGTAATACAATGAAATTGCTTGGTTATTACTATGTGAAAGCATTCGTACACACATTTCCTCCTTTACAATAAGAGTATTTGTGTTTGTTTGGATTTTAGGATGGTTATTCTACAAGGTTCTGTCAGAGCAGAAAACTGGAGGATGGGCCCTAGTGAATTAAGACTGCTTTTAAATATGTCAGTTTGTCCTTATGTGAATCAGGCTGATCTGAGAGGGATCCTTGAGAGAAGGATTGATGTTGGAAAAACATAGCATCCATCTAAATGGAAAGTTATGGAACAAGTGTTCATACCCTGAACTTTCTCCCAGGCTTTGGAGGCATGTTATAACTGATAGGCAAGTAATACGGAACTCATGAGCTCTATCCAATAACCAAATTAGGACATTAGAACATTGCAACCCCTGAGTTAAATGTCAGGCCAAAAAAGTTCTGTGGAAGAACCTTCTGTCTCCTCTCATAGACCATGATAGAGAGACCATGATACAGTATGCCAGTGACCTGGGTGGCCTGGTGTTGAAGGTATCTTTAAAGCTGCTGTTCACCAACTGCAATGTAGAGAGTCATGGCTGTTCACCTGCAGCAATGTAGGTTTAGGGCTGTTCACCAACAGCAATGTAGAGAGTCATGGCTGTTCACCAACAGCAATGTAGGTTCAGGGCTGTTCACCAACAGCAATGTAGAGAATCATGGCTGTTCACCAACAGCAATGTAGGTTTAGGGCTGTTCACCAACAACAATGTAGAAAGAGTCATGGCTGTTCACTAACAGCAATGTAGGACTGTTTGGATTACATGTGGATGTTTGGATTCTGTGTGTACTGTATTTGTGTGTCCCTATGTGTGTTTAGTTTGTTGGTTGTTTGCAGCTGCACATTCTGACTACCATGTAGATTTATATCAGATGTTAGAGTCTACAGAATACACCTACCCTCTCTATAATAATTAGACCAAATGAAGCACAGAGCACAGTTAGCAGGAAGCAACTCCTGTTGTTTGCCAAGGTTGCATATAAAGTGAGTATTGCTTTTTTATGTCCTGGTTATAGACAATTTTTTTAAATGGATATTAAGACCTTAAATTTAAAGCCTTTTACTGAACTTGATCTATAGCAAATGCTTAATGATATCACTGCTGACAGAATGTTTAAGTATCAGTTCTTAAAACTCAAATAAGCTGAATCTTTTCAACGTAATTCTCCTCCTCTGTATCTTGGTCAGGCATTTCAGTCCATCCTGTAGCATATTTCAGGCCATCCAGTATAGTATGTTATACTGTATCTATGGTTTTAACGGAGACACTATTATACATACTATAATTTAATTAAAAGCTAGAAGTTCAACCCTCCCGTGTTCTTCAAATGTACAAAAAATATATATAATTTACCCGAGCAATGTAAACCTCCAGACAATGATTGTGATAAAAATTATGTGTCAGGGATTGGTTTTTGTCAGGTACTGTTGGGTACTGTTAGGTACTGTTAAATACCCATATAGCCCTTAAAATAACTTAACTCCAACTCCACACCTACATTTCCATTATACCTATCACACAAATTTGAGAAAATATGAAAATCACCATAACATCTCACTGACTAAGTCAGAGGTATGGAACTGTTAGATTGGGGACCTAAAGCAGTTATGGAAGATTATGAAATTGCATGTTCTCATCTCAAGATCATCCAAAACAAATGAGTGTAAAATGTTTATATGTCTTTTATGTTTGATAAATGTAAGACATCCTCAGGTCAAATTGACGACAAACAACACCGTACAAAACATGTACAGGACATTGAAAGCATTAAAGCTGCACTAGGTCATATTATAAAATAAGTTCTGGTATGAGAACCAGCTCCCCCAATTATTGTCTGAACTTCCAGACTTTCCTCCAGCCCACTCACTGTTGATTGACAGTAATTTCACAAAATAAACCAATGGCGACAGGCCATCTCGATGAAAGTGATTAGCTGGAACTAAATTACTGGAACCTAATTGGCTTGAAAGAAGTGGCCCACTGATTTTTTTTTATTGACATTTCTACTCAACACATGATTCCACATGAATATCATAAATATTTTGATGGGAGTCAGGTGGTTGAGCAATTAGGGAATCGGCCTAGTAATCTGAAGGTCGCCAGTTCGATTCCCGTCCGAGTTAAATGACGTTGTGCAAATTGTGCAAGTTGGGCAAGGCACTTCATCCAACTTGCCTCGGGGGAATGTCCCTGTACTTGCTGTAAGTCGCTCTGGATAAGAGCGTCTGCTAAATGACTAAATATAAAGAGCAGATTAGCTCTCTTTGGTCATTGACAAAGTCACTGATCTGTAAATTTGCACTACTACACTGTACTCCATTTAGGTTAGATTAGTTTATAGGGTTGTAACAGGTTTTTTTTTTTTTTTTTTTTTTTTTTTTTTTTGTGTATTAGGGTTAGTATAGCGTACTATTTATTGTTATCTGTAATTTAGGAAGTTTTAGTGTTAGGGTTAGTATAGTCGTTTATTTATTGCTATCTGTATATTTAGGAAGTTCACTTATCTAAGCTCAGCATAGATGTAAATTTGTTCTGTGTACTTATATGTTATGTTATGCCAAGTGCTTGCGTTGTCTTGTCTTAAGAATTTCAGTGCCCAGTCTAACCTTGTGTTGCTCTGTGCACCTGACAAATAAAAGACTTGAACTCTATTGATCCCTGTAAGGAAATTGCATTGCAGCATTCAGGCAAGTAAATAAAGGTACAAGGTACAAAGGATTCAAAGTGTAAATTTGTTCCTTTATGTTCCTGTCCCTAAACGTTGCTGGTTTTTTGCAACTACGCAAAAAGCAGCAGTTTGTAACCGTGTACTTTAGTTGCAGAGTTTTTTTTTGTTAGTTACTATATCTTCATTCTTTTGATCCTCTCCTGTGTTTGGGTCCTCTTGTTCTGCACCCCTGACAACCCTCTCCCCTCACCCTTCCTCTCCCCTCACCCCTCCCCTAATCTCTCCCCTCACCCCTCGCCTCACCCCTCTCCTAATCTCTCCCCTCACCTCTCCCTTCTCCTAATCTCTCCCCTCATCCCTCCCCTCACCTCGCCCCTCACCTCTCCCCTCTCCTAATCTCTCCCTTCACTTCTCCCCTCCCCTAATCTCTCCCCTCAACCCTCTCCTAATCTCTCCCCTCACCTCTCCCCTCACTCCTCCCTAATCTCTTACCTCTCCCCTCACTCCTCCCCTCACCTCCCCTAATATCTCTCCTGACCTCTCCCCTCACTCCTCCCCTAATCTCTCCCTCACCTCTCCCCTCACTCCTCCTCTAATCTCTCATCTCACTTCTCCCCTCACCTCTCCCTTCACCCCTCCCCTCATCTCTCCCGTCACCTCTCCCCTCATCTCTCCCCTCACCTCATCTCACCTCACCTCTCCCCTCACCTCATCTCACCTCTCCCCTCACTTCACCTCTCCCCTCACCTCTCCCCTCTCCTCCGTAGCCCAGAGAGATGTCTGTCCCCATCCGAGAATATCTGATGCTGGCCCTGGCCTGGGTGTCAACCTGTGGAGAAGTTACCGAACCTCCAGGTACCTCGCTACATCACACCCACTCACAAGGCTACATCTCACACTCACAGGCCTACGTCACCCCCACAGAAAAGTACATGTGCTGTACAAACACGTATTGTGTTAAATAATAGACAAGGTATTTTTCTGTGGTTCACCCTCTGGTCCAGATGAATCTCTAGAAGAATTGTCCTGGTGCCTGCCGGAGGATGAGGGGGACCGGCTGCAGGTGCTGGAGGGGGAGGGTCTTCGTCTGCATGCCAAGGTGTCCAATGACGCTCTGGCCGACGTGACGGATCCCCGGTGGTACCGCGACGGCACCGAGGAGATCTCCTCCTCCGAGGGCCAGCGTGTGCATCAGCACGGCTCCCTTCTCCTCTTCCTCCCCCTCCTCCTCAATGACTCGGAACACTATTACAGCTATGGGTGACCAAGACGACCCCGGCACGACATCCTGTACTTTTTCTAGCCAATGCATGTCTTTGTCTTACCGTGCTAAGACGTGCTCGTGTGTTTGTGTGTTTGTGCCTCTGTGCCGTCTCCAGGAGGGCTTCACCGGACAGATGCTTCTTGTCTGTAACCAAGGTGATCGTTTTACCCGCCGAGCCGCGTCCCCGTGTCTTGTTCTCGAACATCTCCGAGTCGTCGGTCAACATTGACATCAAATGGCCCAACTACAAACTTGGGGAGTGTGAAGGAAACTTCAGCTGGTATAGGGTAGGCCTACATCCCCTTGGGCTGGTTAGTTAATATGGTTGGTGGACTGGATAGTTGACTGGTTGACTGATTAGTTGGTTGGCTTGTTGAGTAGATTGTACTACTGGATTACTGGTTGGCTTGTTGGCTAATTCAGTGTTTCCCAACCAGTGTGCCACAGTAATGTGCCGTGCCGTGAGCAGGGCTGTTTCTAGGGATTCTGGGCCCCCTGAAAGAATATTGGTATGGGCCCCCGCCCCCCGACTTTTAATCGCCAAAGATACATTTACACCAGGAACTCATTGAACTGAAACAAGATCATGCTTTAAAGCTAAACTTTGCTGATCTTCCTTTAGACAGTTTCTGGTTATCTGTTGCCAAGGAGTTCCCCCTTCTAGCCAATGAAGCTATTATGACATTGCTCCCGTTTTCAACCACATATCTGCGTGAGCTGAGCTTCTGAAGCTTGACTGCGATAAAAACTAAAAACAGAGAGAGACTAAAAACAGGAAGAGCTTCGTATGTGTCTGTCTTCCATTACTGCCAGGATATCCATTTTGTGTTCATCGAAACAGCCCCAGGTTTCACACTAAGTATAAATACATTAAAAAACAATATTATTAACTACATGTATTATAATAAAGGTCATCTAATCTAATATGTACTGTGTTAGAGTGTGATTTTGTGTCATTTTGGTTGGTGGTGTGCCCCAGGATTTTGTAAATGTAAACAATGTGCCGCGGCTCAAAAAAGTTTGGGAAACACTGGGCTAATTGGTGGGATGACTGGTAAATTGGTTGACAAGGTCATTGGATGATTGAGCAACTGCTGTTTCCTTTTTGTTTTTCAGAACTTACGTCTCCTTCCATCTGAGAAAAGCAGCTTGCTATGGGTGCGCAATGCCACCAAGGCTGACGAGGCCAACTACACGTGTGTGTGTACCTGGACACACAACCAGGAAGTGTACAACAGCTCTGCGTCCAGGTGGCTGAATGTCAAAGGTAACACAGGATACTAACTATACACAGAGAGATGGGGGCTAAGCTGTGAAGGGTGTTCAAAAGAAAACTTTGATTGGACTCTGTTTGAAACAAAGACAGCCTTTTAACAACCAACATCAGTAAGCGAACATTACAACACTAGACAAACACACACACAAAAACCCCCCAGCTAATTTCAATGACAGTTACCCAAAAAGCACACTCGAGTCCCATGCAAATGGTGCAAATTATCCTTGTTCAGGGAAATCCACTTAACAAAACAGTTGAAATTTTAGGGCCCAGGTGGTTTAGGAATTGATGTCATACCTTGTAAAACTGATGTAGTACACATGAAGACAAGAATATGTTTTACTGTTTATAAAGTTGTCACCCAGGCAGCGCTTGACATAAAAAATGTTGCTCACCAGACACTGTGGCTAGTGGTTTTCCTAGCCACTCAGCAATTTCACTAGCCACAATTTTGTTGTTGGGAAATTAAGTTTTATTTGATTACAATTGACTACGGTTTGCTACAATTTACTTGAGGAACTAGATTTACAATCCTTTCAAATGTAAATGACCTTTGTAAACACCCAAAATCAAGATAACATAAAATGTGAGGACCACTCTATACTTTCAAAAGCTTTTTCAGCATCTAGGGTGAGTACCGGCCCATCTTAATTTCTTTGCTGGAATGCCAGCATTGCAGTAAGAAATTGTCTTACATTATTACATAACTGACTTCCTCCAATAAACCAGTTTGATTGCCGTTAATGATTAAGGGCAGGATAAGCTTCAATCCGATATCCAAAGTGTGTGACAATGTTTTTTGGTCCGAATACAAGAGTGCTATTGGCTTGTATGATGAACTGGAATCAATATTTGCTGCCTGCAGTGACTGAGGAAGACGCAGAGAGCCATAAACATAAATCATAAAACATCTCAAGTAACTCTTCATAAAACTCACTGCAAAATCCATCAGGCTCAGGGGCATTGGAACGCCTGTACCTCCTTTGTACCTCGTTGGAACGCCTGATTAGTCACCTTTACAACGAGGTACAAATTGTAAGGATCGTGCATTTGTGGAATGAGCAACACAGCTAACCGTGTGGGTAAAAAAATGGGCCAAAATCCCCTGCAATATTCTTCTGTTGGTATTCACTCTCATTTTGAGCTTCAAGTGGGATCAGCTTGGGCGTGCTGTACGTGCCAGAGTGACCAACGCAAACATGTTGGCTGACTTGCGACAAATCCTGGTTGAGGAATGGGATGCCATCCTAAAGCAGTGTGTGACCAGGTTGGTGACCAGCATGAGGAGGAGGTGCCAAGCTGTGGTGGCTGCATATGGATCTTCCACACGCTACTGAGGTCCCTGACAGTGTAAAATGAATAAAGTGTAAAAATGGCCAATATGTGTTGTTTTTTCCTTATTACTGTGGGAGAGTGCAATTATCCAATCCACCAAGCAGCTCAAAACGAGAGTGAATTCCAACAGAAAATTATTGCAGGGGATTTTGGCACATTTCTTTGGGCCGCTACCCACACGGTTAGCTGTGTTGCTCATTCCACGAATGCACAATTCTTGCAATTTGTACCTCGTTGTAAAGGTGACTAATCAGGCTTTCCAATGATATAAAATACAACACAAATTGGTATTACAGAAGGGGAGGAATAATCGTGCCTGTGGGTAAATATAAGGATCTTTAAACCAATAATGTGGGAGTTCACTTAGGCCACGTCATCTTTCTTCCCCTTGTTAAGGCTGTGTTGAGTAGAGTGAGTTGAGTAGGCTGTGTTGATAAGGCTGTGTTGAGTAGGCTGTGTTGAGTAGGCTGTGTTGAGTAGGCTGTGTTGAGAAGGCTGTGTTGATAAGGCTGTGTTGAGAAGGCTGTGTTGAGTAGGGCGAGTTGAGTAGGCTGTGTTGAGTAGGCTGTGTTCGGTAGAGAGAGTTGAGTAGGCTATGTTGAGAAGGCTGTGTTGAGTAGGGCGAGTTGAGTAGGCTGTGTTGAGTAGGCTGTGTTGAGTAGAGAGAGTTGAGTAGGCTGTGTTGAGTAGGCTGTGTTGAGTAGGCTGTGTTGAGTAGGCTGTGTTGAGAAGGCTGTGTTGAGTAGGCTGTGTTGAGAAGGCTGTGTTGAGTAGGGAGAGTTGAGTAGGCTGTGTTGAGTAGGCTGTGTTGAGTAGGCTGTGTTGAGAAGGCTGTGTTGAGTAGGCTGTGTTGAGTAGGCTGTGTTGAGAAGGCTGTGTTGAGTAGGCTGTGTTGAGAAGGCTGTGTTGAGTAGGGAGAGTTGAGTAGGCTGTGTTGAGTAGGCTGTGTTGAGTAGGCTGTGTTGAGAAGGCTGTGTTGAGTAGGCTGTGTTGAGTAGGCTGTGTTGAGAAGGCTGTGTTGAGTAGGCTGTGTTGAGAAGGCTGTGTTGAGAAGGCTGTGTTGAGTAGGCTGTGTTGAGAAGGCTGTGTTGAGTAGGGAGAGTTGAGTAGGCTGTGTTGAGTAGGCTGTGTTGAGAAGGCTGTGTTGAGTAGGGAGAGTTGAGAAGGCTGTGTTGAGTAGGCTGTGTTGAGTAGGCTGTGTTGAGAAGGCTTTGTTGACTAGGCTGTGTTGAGAAGGCTGTGTTGAGAAGGCTGTGTTGAGTAGGCTGTGTTGAGAAGGCTGTGTTGAGTAGGGAGAGTTGAGTAGGCTGTTTTGAGTAGGCTGTGTTGAGTAGGCTGTGTTGAGTAGGCTGTGTTGAAAAGGCTGTGTTGAGTAGGCTGTGTTGAGTAGGCTGTGTTGAGAAGGCTGTGTTGAGTAGGCTGTGTTGAGAAGGCTGTGTTGAGAAGGCTGTGTTGAGTAGGCTGTGTTGAGAAGGCTGTGTTGAGAAGGCTGTGTTGAGTAGGCTGTGTTGAGAAGGCTGTGTTGAGAAGGCTGTGTTGAGTAGGCTGTGTTGAGAAGGCTGTGTTGAGAAGGCTGTGTTGAGTAGGCTGTGTTGAGAAGGCTGTGTTGAGTAGGGAGAGTTGAGTAGGCTGTTTTGAGTAGGCTGTGTTGAGTAGGCTGTGTTGAGTAGGCTGTGTTGAAAAGGCTGTGTTGAGTAGGCTGTGTTGAGAAGGCTGTGTTGAGAAGGCTGTGTTGAGTAGGCTGTGTTGAGAAGGCTGTGTTGAGAAGGCTGTGTTGAGTAGGCTGTGTTGAGAAGGCTGTGTTGAGAAGGCTGTGTTGAGTAGGCTGTGTTGAGAAGGCTGTGTTGAGAAGGCTGTGTTGAGTAGGCTGTGTTGAGAAGAAGGCTGTGTTGAGGCTGTGTTAGTAGGCTGTGTTGAGAAGGCTGTGTTGAGAAGGCTGTGTTGAGTAGGCTGTGTTGAGTAGGCTGTGTTGAGTAGGGAGAGCTGAGAAGGCTGTGTTGAGTAGGGAGAGTTGAGTAGTCTGTGTTGAGAAGGCTGTGTTGAGTAGGGAGAGTTGAGTAGGCTGTGTTGAGAAGGCTGTGTTGAGTAGGCTGTGTTGAGTAGGCTGTGTTGAGTAGGGAGAGCTGAGAAGGCTGTGTTGAGTAGGCTGTGTTGAGTAGGCTGTGTTGAGAAGGCTGTGTTGAGTAGGCTGTGTTGAGAAGGCTGTGTTGAGAAGGCTGTGTTGAGTAGGCTGTGTTAAGAAGGCTGTGTTGAGTAGGGAGAGTTGAGTAGGGAGAGTTGAGTAGGGAGAGTTGAGTTGGCTGTGTTGAGTAGGCTGTGTTGAGAAGGCTGTGTTGAGAAGGCTGTGTTGAGTAGGCTGTGTTGAGTAGGCTGTGTTGAGTAGGCTGTGTTGAGAAGGCTGTGTTGAGTAGGGAGAGCTGAGAAGGCTGTGTTGAGTAGGCTGTGTTGAGAAGGCTGTGTTGAGAAGGCTGTGTTGAGAAGGCTGTGTTGAGTAGGCTGTGTTGAGTAGGGAGAGTTGAGTAGGCTGTGTTGAGTAGGCTGTGTTGAGAAGGCTGTGTTGAGAAGGCTGTGTTGAGTAGGCTGTGTTGAGTAGGCTGTGTTGAGAAGGATGTGTTGAGTAGGGAGAGCTGAAAAGGCTGTGTTGAGTAGGTAGAGCTGAGAAGGCTGTGTTGAGTAGGCTGTTGGGAAGGACATGTGGTGTGTGCTCTTCCTCCAGAACCCTTGGCTTACTATCCACCAATCATCAACACCCCAGCCAACGGATCCACGGAGACGGCAGTGATGGGTGAGCCTGACACTTGGGCATGGGCAGAATATTATTACTGGCCCACGGAAAAAGTGGGCAATCTTCATCATGTAGTTATGTATTATGCCAGGCTCCATTAAGACTCTGACCTGCTCTGCGCATTGTGGAACAAACATTAAAGATTGTTGGGTGTGGTGGAACGTGAATGGACAGAAGGCTGACGACTTGGAGGGCTACAGTCAAAACCTCACCAGGTCCACAAACGCACACACACACACATACATACATTATATTGTCCTTGTACGTATCTCATGTTTGCTGATGACCTCACTGATGTGTTTATTCTACATATATAGCGAGTATGTAACAACCAAGAAGCTGTACATCTTCAAGTCTGTCTTAACCATAGACAGAGTTTCTGTCAAGGACTTCCACTCCACGTTTAAATGCAATGCCATGACCGACCAGAGCATCACAGTTGCTGCTCTGTTTCTCAAGCCTGAAGGTTTGCAAATACTGTCACACACACACACTTACAAACTTGAACACCCCTCTGTA
Source organism: Hypomesus transpacificus (assembly GCF_021917145.1). NCBI lineage: Eukaryota > Metazoa > Chordata > Actinopteri > Osmeriformes > Osmeridae > Hypomesus > Hypomesus transpacificus. The sequence goes on along the minus strand of NC_061082.1, from coordinate 17,419,558 downwards.
ATCGAGCTGATTCCCTCCTGCTGTCTTTTGCCCCTCAGCCTCCCTGTTGCTCCCTCTAGTGGGGGGAGTGTGTATCCTGCTGCTGGCCCTGCCGGCTGCACTGGCCGTCCGACACTTTGCCATCGACCTGGCTCTCTTCTTCAGATGGCTGCTGCGCTCCTACAGCTGTCCTGAAGGTGAGCACTGTCAGATGCTCCAGGACTATACACGGGGGGGAGGCAGACTACAGCGAGAACACTGCAGGTGGCTGCGTGCTGGTTTCAAACCCCGCCACAAGGGGGCACTCTAACCCTGAATAGCGCAGAGCTCTTTGTGTTCGTTCACCTCTGATTCCACACACTTTCGAAGACAAAAAAAAGACTGTACTCGCGAAGAAAACATCAAATGAAGAAAAATCGAATAGAGCAGTTTTTTTGTATAGTACAGTCGGGCATCCGTGTGGGTGTGGTAGAGCATCTCTTTGTGTGTGTGGTAGAGCAGCTCTTTGTGTGTGTTCTGCAGATGGGAAGGTGTATGATGCATATGTGGCGTACCAGCGCCAGGGACTAGACCAGGCCATGGAGGAGAGACTGGGCCTGTTCGTCACCAGTGTTCTGCCCTATGTCCTGGAGAACCAGTGTGGCCTCCGCCTCTTCATCCACGGCAGAGACAACCTGCCAGGAGAGGGTGAGATACTGTTCAGGGTTAGAGGTTGTGCCGGTTGGGGTTAGAGGTCGACATGGGAAGGTTATTCTAGGGGTGGGGTAAGTGCAGTGCCCTGTGCTCTGAAATGCACTTAGTAACAACTTGACAGATGTGAGAAAAACACAGACTCAATCCTGTTTCTCTGCATGCACACCATCTTCTTTATCTCTTCCCTCCTCCCTGACCCCTCCCCTCTCCCCTACTGCATCTTCTGTCCTCCCCCTCTCCTTCACCCCTTTTTTCTTCCTCCCCTCCCCCCTCCTCTCATCCCATATCCTCCTCTCCTTCTCCTCCTGCTCTCTTTCTTCTCTTCCATCCCCTCCTTCTCTTCTCCTCCCCCTGCCCCTCCTCCCCTCTTCCTATTCTCCATCCCCTCCTCTTCTCCATCACCTCTCCTCTTCCCGTTCCCTCACTCGCTTTCTCCATCCCCTGCTGGCCCCGCCCCCATCCCCTCCTGGCCCCGCCCCCTCCCAGACTGCATGGAGCTGGCGGAGAGGTGCATACGGCTGAGCAGGAGGCTGATGGTCATCCTCACCCCGACCTCCGGGTCAGGGTCAGAGGTCAAAGGTCCGGGTGCTGCGCTGCAGTACGACTGGCAGCTGGGGCTTCACCATGCCCTGATGCAGAGTGGGGTGACTGTGATCCTGATTCAGCTGGGGGACATGAGCTTCACGCACCTGCCCCCCACACTGCAGCTGCTGATCCGCAGCAGCACCCCCCTCAGGTGGAATGGGGCAGCACGGGGCGCTACCACGGCTACGTCGGCCTTCTGGAAGCGGGTGAGGTACCTGATGCCCAGTGCTGCACCAGCCAGCAGGCAGGGACACCAGCAGAGTCACCAGCCATCAGAGATACTCTTCCTGAATGACAGGCCCTGATCCAGAGTCACCAGCCATCAGAGATACTCTTCCTGAATGACAGGCCCTGATCCAGAGTCACCAGCCGTCAGAGATACTCTTCCTGAATGACAGGCCCTGATCCAGAGTCACCAGCCGTCAGAGATACTCTTCCTGAATGACATGCCCTGATCCAGAGTCACCAGCCATCAGAGATACTCTTCCTGAATGACAGGCCCTGATCCAGAGTCACCAGCCATCAGAGATACTCTTCCTGAATGACAGGCCCTGATCCAGAGTCACCAGCCATCAGAGATACTCTTCCTGAATGACAGGCCCTGATCCAGAGTCACCAGCCATCAGAGATACTCTTCCTGAATGACAGGCCCTGATCCAGAGTCACCAGCCGTCAGAGATACTCTTCCTGAATGACAGGCCCTGATCCAGAGTCACCAGCCGTCAGAGATACTCTTCCTGAATGACAGGCCCTGATCCAGAGTCACCAGCCATCAGAGATACTCTTCCTGAATGACAGGCCCTGATCCAGAGTCACCAGCCATCAGAGATACTCTTCCTGAATGACAGGCCCTGATCCAGAGTCACCAGCCATCAGAGATACTCTTCCTGAATGACAGGCCCTGATCCAGAGTCACCAGCCATCAGAGATACTCTTCCTGAATGACAGGCCCTGATCCAGAGTCACCAGCCGTCAGAGATACTCTTCCTGAATGACAGGCCCTGATCCAGAGTCACCAGCCATCAGAGATACTCTTCCTGAATGACAGGCCCTGATCCAGAGTCACCAGCCATCAGAGATACTCTTCCTGAATGACAGGCCCTGATCCAGAGTCACCAGCCATCAGAGATACTCTTCCTGAATGACAGGCCCTGATCCAGAGTCACCAGCCATCAGAGATACTCTTCCTGAATGACAGGCCCTGATCCAGAGTCACCAGCCATCAGAGATACTCTTCCTGAATGACAGGCCCTGATCCAGAGTCACCAGCCGTCAGAGATACTCTTCCTGAATGACAGGCCCTGATCCAGAGTCACCAGCCGTCAGAGATACTCTTCCTGAATGACAGGCCCTGATCCAGAGTCACCAGCCATCAGAGATACTCTTCCTGAATGACAGGCCCTGATCCAGAGTCACCAGCCATCAGAGATACTCTTCCTGAATGACAGGCCCTGATCCAGAGTCTAAAGCCGTCAGAGATACTCTTCCTGAATGACAGGCCCTGATCCAGAGTCACCAGCCATCAGAGATACTCTTCCTGAATGACAGGCCCTGATCCAGAGTCACCAGCCGTCAGAGATACTCTTCCTGAATGACAGGCCCTGATCCAGAGTCACCAGCCATCAGAGATACTCTTCCTGAATGACAGGCCCTGATCCAGAGTCACCAGCCATCAGAGATACTCTTCCTGAATGACAGGCCCTGATCCAGAGTCACCAGCCATCAGAGATACTCTTCCTGAATGACAGGCCCTGATCCAGAGTCACCAGCCATCAGAGATACTCTTCCTGAATGACAGGCCCTGATCCAGAGTCACCAGCCATCAGAGATACTCTTCCTGAATGACAGGCCCTGATCCAGAGTCACCAGCCGTCAGAGATACTCTTCCTGAATGACAGGCCCTGATCCAGAGTCACCAGCCATCAGAGATACTCTTCCTGAATGACAGGCCCTGATCCAGAGTCACCAGCCATCAGAGATACTCTTCCTGAATGACAGGCCCTGATCCAGAGTCACCAGCCATCAGAGATACTCTTCCTGAATGACAGGCCCTGATCCAGAGTCACCAGCCATCAGAGATACTCTTCCTGAATGACAGGCCCTGATCCAGAGTCACCAGCCATCAGAGATACTCTTCCTGAATGACAGGCCCTGATCCAGAGTCACCAGCCGTCAGAGATACTCTTCCTGAATGACAGGCCCTGATCCAGAGTCACCAGCCGTCAGAGATACTCTTCCTGAATGACAGGCCCTGATCCAGAGTCACCAGCCATCAGAGATACTCTTCCTGAATGACAGGCCCTGATCCAGAGTCACCAGCCATCAGAGATACTCTTCCTGAATGACAGGCCCTGATCCAGAGTCTAAAGCCGTCAGAGATACTCTTCCTGAATGACAGGCCCTGATCCAGAGTCACCAGCCATCAGAGATACTCTTCCTGAATGACAGGCCCTGATCCAGAGTCACCAGCCGTCAGAGATACTCTTCCTGAATGACAGGCCCTGATCCAGAGTCACCAGCCATCAGAGATACTCTTCCTGAATGACAGGCCCTGATCCAGAGTCACCAGCCATCAGAGATACTCTTCCTGAATGACAGGCCCTGATCCAGAGTCACCAGCCATCAGAAATACTCTTCCTGAATGACAGGCCCTGATCCAGAGTCACCAGCCATCAGAGATACTCTTCCTGAATGACAGGCCCTGATCCAGAGTCACCAGCCATCAGAGATACTCTTCCTGAATGACAGGCCCTGATCCAGAGTCACCAGCCATCAGAGATACTCTTCCTGAATGACAGGCCCTGATCCAGAGTCACCAGAATGACAGGCCCTGATCCACCAGCCATCAGAGATACTCTTCCTGAATGACAGGCCCTGATCCAGAGTCACCAGCCATCAGAGATACTCTTCCTGAATGACAGGCCCTGATCCAGAGTCACCAGCCGTCAGAGATACTCTTCCTGAATGACAGGCCCTGATCCAGAGTCACCAGCCATCAGAGATACTCTTCCTGAATGACAGGCCCTGATCCAGAGTCACCAGCCGTCAGAGATACTCTTCCTGAATGACAGGCCCTGATCCAGAGTCACCAGCCATCAGAGATACTCTTCCTGAATGACAGGCCCTGATCCAGAGTCACCAGCCATCAGAGATACTCTTCCTGAATGACAGGCCCTGATCCAGAGTCACCAGCCATCAGAGATACTCTTCCTGAATGACAGGCCCTGATCCAGAGTCACCAGCCGTCAGAGATACTCTTCCTGAATGACAGGCCCTGATCCAGAGTCACCAGCCATCAGAGATACTCTTCCTGAATGACAGGCCCTGATCCAGAGTCACCAGCCATCAGAGATACTCTTCCTGAATGACAGGCCCTGATCCAGAGTCACCAGCCATCAGAGATACTCTTCCTGAATGACAGGCCCTGATCCAGAGTCACCAGCCATCAGAGATACTCTTCCTGAATGACAGGCCCTGATCCAGAGTCACCAGCCATCAGAGATACTCTTCCTGAATGACAGGCCCTGATCCAGAGTCACCAGCCGTCAGAGATACTCTTCCTGAATGACAGGCCCTGATCCAGAGTCACCAGCCGTCAGAGATACTCTTCCTGAATGACAGGCCCTGATCCAGAGTCACCAGCCATCAGAGATACTCTTCCTGAATGACAGGCCCTGATCCAGAGTCACCAGCCATCAGAGATACTCTTCCTGAATGACAGGCCCTGATCCAGAGTCTAAAGCCGTCAGAGATACTCTTCCTGAATGACAGGCCCTGATCCAGAGTCACCAGCCATCAGAGATACTCTTCCTGAATGACAGGCCCTGATCCAGAGTCACCAGCCATCAGAGATACTCTTCCTGAATGACAGGCCCTGATCCAGAGTCACCAGCCGTCAGAGATACTCTTCCTGAATGACAGGCCCTGATCCAGAGTCACCAGCCGTCAGAGATACTCTTCCTGAATGACAGGCCCTGATCCAGAGTCACCAGCCGTCAGAGATACTCTTCCTGAATGACAGGCCCTGATCCAGAGTCACCAGCCATCAGAGATACTCTTCCTGAATGACAGGCCCTGATCCAGAGTCACCAGCCATCAGAGATACTCTTCCTGAATGACAGGCCCTGATCCAGAGTCACCAGCCGTCAGAGATACTCTTCCTGAATGACAGGCCCTGATCCAGAGTCACCAGCCATCAGAGATACTCTTCCTGAATGACAGGCCCTGATCCAGAGTCACCAGCCATCAGAGATACTCTTCCTGAATGACAGGCCCTGATCCAGAGTCACCAGCCATCAGAGATACTCTTCCTGAATGACAGGCCCTGATCCAGAGTCACCAGCCGTCAGAGATACTCTTCCTGAATGACAGGCCCTGATCCAGAGTCACCAGCCGTCAGAGATACTCTTCCTGAATGACAGGCCCTGATCCAGAGTCACCAGCCGTCAGAGATGACAAGAAGATCCCTAGCACTCTTCTGCTTTGAATACAACCATGGAAATCCCCCCCCCCCACCACCCCCAAACAAAAGAGACACACATTCCTGATACGACACAGGACTTGTATCACCACAACCCCCCCCCCTCCCGACACACACATGCATTCCTGCTAGCATACAGAACAAGAATTACAACTTCCCGCTCCCCAAATCAAATCAAACTTGATTTGTTTAGCGCATTTCATACAATTAGGCGCCACAATACTTCACAGAAGCAAAAAGGGTTGGAGGGATACAAACACTTATGTTTGACACAAATGTCCCAGAGGGAAGCAAAAAAACAAATCCCCCATTATCAACAAACACACACACACATTCCTGCAAGCATACAGAACTAGAATTACAGCTGCTCCCCTCTCATTGTGCCTGACTAAGCAATTACGCCTGAACCAACACTGGTAAATGTCACAGCTTACATCCAAATGTTCCTTGTCACCTACTGGAGGAACCTGCAACAGCGTCAACGTGAGCCTTCATACTGCATCTGCTGCTTCTCTGGAACTCTGTTAATAATGTCTGCAATTAAAGAGAAAAATGATGACGTCTGCTTGTGTTTGCATACTCCTTGGTCAGTGGTATGCGTCTGTGTGTGTGGTGTGTATCAGTGTGTTTGTAGTGTGTGTGTGTGTGTATTTGCGTGTGTGTGCAGTAGGTTGAGAAATGCTACATCTATAGTTTCATAAAGAAATAGACACCGCCTCAATTTTTTTGCATTTTCCTGTGTCTTTTATTTTGGGTGACATCCAAACCAGTAAAGGGCGCTAAGCGCTACTGTGGGGACTAAAGGGACAAGGCGCAGACGCGGTCTCAGAATTAAATGAGCTGTGGCAAGACTAACGTCTCCTCCGTCTCTCCTCAGCGTCACCACACCTTTAGGCTACACAGTCTATCCTTAGCTGTGTGCCACTTGTTACTACCCAGCTTCCCCTAGGACTGGCGGTGGTAATATGTGCCTATGTGCATATGTGTGTGCGTGTTTAGCTGCTGATGTTGTCTGACTAACCTGACACCTCCAAGCCATCTGTTCTCATGACATACAGTATCTGGGGTTACACGTGCAAACACACCTGAGGACATTGTGTGGTGTGTGTGTGTGTGTTAGTCGCTGTATTGGTTGTGTGGTTAATCCAGCCAGTGGGCGAGAGAATGCAAGAGACAGACAGTCTGACATTTACTTGAAGGCCATTATCTGTTTGGTGAAACATGTCTTTAAGATTGCTTCAAGCTTGAGCTTCCTGTTGTTTGACTGAGTGTTATGGTTCTAAACGGTTCCACCAAAGACAGCTGACAGTTGGATAAGCTCCTGTTGATGTGAGTAGACTCTATGCTATGGCAATTAAGCATACTTGTGACACGACATAGGCAGAATATTTATATTTGATCATTCATTGTTTCTGTTTGTGTGTGATGAAGCAGGTGGCTAGACCCAGGTCTGGGAAAAGACCAAGGATTATCGGACAGATACTTATTTCCAGTGACATACATCCCAGCTGTTTTTTTTCTAAAAGAAAATACGACAATAACATTCAAATAATAACAGTCACACACATACATGCATTTACACATTACAATAATGTTGCAGCTAAAAACCAACCAAGGCAGTCCATACAAACATCAGCCCATGATCTTAATCTGAACGTGTCGGAGTACGCAGCTCTGTGCAATTACAGAAAGCCAGGTGCCAAACATGGGGTTGTACCTTCGACGTAGATCTTCGTATCTACAGATGCTTTACAGGATAACACATCTTCTGTTGTAGTATGTGTGTATGCTGAATGTGTGTGTATGTATGTGAACGGTCGCATGTGTGTGTGAAAGAGAAAGAGAGAGATGGAGAAAACAGGCTCATGCATGTGGGTGCCTGTGCTTCGCATATGTCTCTATGTGACCTTTCCCCTAGCTTCTTGCCAGGCCCAGACGTGACCCTGGATCCCTGGGTGGAACGTGTGTGTGTCAGTGATGACGTTTGTCCGAACAGCTGTCCGTAGCCCTCTGGGGACCTGGTCTCTGGCTTTGTCCTCCTCTGGCCCCAGTGACATGGCACTCGTCCGGCTCCACACCCACCCCAACCCCCCATCCTTCTTCCTCTCCCCCCTCTCCCCCTATCTATCCCCCTCTCTCTCCCTATCTATCCCCCTCTCTCTCCCTATCTATCCCCCTCTCTCCCCCTATCTATCCCCTTCTCTCTCCCTATCTATCCCCCTCTCTCTCCCTATCTATCCCCCTCTCTCTCCCCCTATCTATCCCCCTCTCTCTCTCCCTATCTATCCCCCTCTCTCTCCCTATCTATCCCCCTCTCTCTCCCTATCTATCCCCCTCTCTCTCCCTATCTATCCCCCTCTCTCTCTCCCTATCTATCCCCCTCTCTCTCCCTATCTATCCCCCTCTCTCTCCCTATCTATCCCCCCTCTCTCCCTATCTATCCCCCTCTCTCTCCCTTTCTATCCCCCCTCTCTCCCTATCTATCCCCCCTCTCTCCCTATCTATCCCCCTCTCTCTCCCTATCTATCCCCCTCTCTCCCTATCTATCCCCCTCTCTCTCCCTATCTATCCCTCTCTCTCCCCCTATCTATCCCCCTCTCTCTCCCTATCTATCCCCCTCTCTCTCCCTATCTATCCCTCTCTCTCCCCCTATCTATCCCCCTCTCTCTCCCTATCTATCCCCCCCTCTCCCCCTATCTATCCCTCTCTCTCCCCCTATCTATCCCCCTCTCTCTCCCTATCTATCCCTCTCTCTCCCCCTATCTATCCCCCTCTCTCTCCCTATCTATCCCCCCCTCTCCCCCTATCTATCCCTCTCTCTCCCCCTATCTATCCCCCTCTCTCTCCCTATCTATCCCCCTCTCTCTCCCTATCTATCCCCCTCTCTCCCCCTATCCCCCCTCTCTCCCTATCTATCCCCCTCTCTCTCCCTATCTATCCCCCTCTCTCTCCCTATCTATCCCCCTCTCTCCCCCTATCTATCCCCCTCTCTCTCCCTATCTATCCCCCTCTCTCTCCCTATCTATCCCCCTCTCTCTCCCTATCTATCCCCCTCTCTCTCCCTATCCCCCTCTCTCTCCCTATCTATCCCCCTCTCTCTCCCTATCTATCCCCCTCTCTCTCCCTATCTATCCCCCTCTCTCTCCCTATCTATGCTTCTCTCTCCCCCTATCTATCCCCCTCTCTCTCCCTATCTATCCCCCTCTCTCTCCCTATCTATCCCCCTCTCTCTCCCTATCTATCCCCCTCTCTCTCTCCCTATCTATCCCCCTCTCTCTCCCTATCTATCCCCCTCTCTCTCCCTATCTATCCCCCTCTCTCTCCCTATCCCCCTCTCTCTCCCTATCTATCCCCCTCTCTCTCCCTATCTATCCCCCTCTCTCCCCCTATCTATCCCCCTCTCTCCCCCTATCTATCCCCCTCTCTCCCCCTATCTATCCCCCTCTCTCTCCCTATCTATCCCCCTCTCTCTCCCTATCTATCCCCCTCTCTCTCCCTATCTATCCCCCTCTCTCTCCCTATCTATCCCCCTCTCTCTCCCTATCTATCCCCCTCTCTCCCCCTATCTATCCCCCTCTCTCTCCCTATCTATCCCCCTCTCTCTCCCTATCTATCCCCCTCTCTCCCCCTATCTATCCCCCTCTCTCTCCCTATCTATCCCCCTCTCTCTCCCTATCTATCCCCCTCTCTCTCCCTATCTATCCCCCTCTCTCTCCCTATCTATCCCCCTCTCTCTCCCTATCTATCCCCCTCTCTCTCCCTATCTATCCCCCTCTCTCTCCCTATCTATCCCCCTCTCTCTCCCTATCTATCCCCCTCTCTCTTCCTATCTATCCCCCTCTCTCTCCCTATCTATCCCCCTCTCTCCCCCTATCTATCCCCCTCTCTCTCCCTATCTATCCCCCTCTCTCTCCCTATCTATCCCCCTCTCTCTCCCTATCTATCCCCCTCTCTCTCCCTATCTATCCCCCTCTCTCTTCCTATCTATCCCCCTCTCTCTCCCTATCTATCCCCCTCTCTCCCCCTATCTATCCCCCTCTCTCTCCCTATCTATCCCCCTCTCTCTCCCTATCTATCCCCCTCTCTCTCCCTATCTATCCCCCTCTCTCTCCCTATCTATCCCCCTCTCTCTCCCTATCTATCCCCCTCTCTCTCCCTATCCCTCTCCTGGACAATCCATCATGACTTAATCAGACTCTGCCGACACATGGTGACCTCCCAGCCTAGCATACATGGATATCTTCATACTGGTAGTTAGCTACATACTGATAGTTAGCTGCTGGTTAGCAACATACAGAATACTGGTGTTTAGCTACATGGTGGTGGTGAGCTTCATAGTGGTGGTTAGCTATGTATTGGTGGTTAGCTAAAAAAAAGAGTGGTTAGCTCCAAAAGTGATGGTTAGCTAAATACGAGTGGTTAGCTACATCCTGATAATTAGCTACATATTATGGTGGTTGGCTACACAGCTGGTTAGCAACGTACCGTTGGTTCGCTGTACTGATTGTTAGCTACACACGGGTGGTTAGCGACATACTGGAATTTAAACTAAACAGAACGTGCCTAGAACCCAGAGTAGTTGCACCTTGTCTGTATCAGATGGCATTATGAGCACAGAACTCACATGTTCTACAGTATATCAACATGAGTCACTATCTCCTGTTATGTAGTGTATTTTGAGCACTGTGAGTAGGGGTATGAGTAGTATTACCATTTTGTTTGTTGCAAGACTGTGTTCATGACATCACAGAATGTGGTGTTTCACTTCACAATTTCCACTCTAATACCCGGTAGCCTACAGAAACAGCAGGTGGTGTGTGTGTGTGCGCGTGTCTGTGTGTATGTGTGTGTGTGTGTGCAACTGTGTGTGTGTGTGTGTGCGCAACTGTGTGTGTAAGGGGGTTGGGGAGGGGGTCGTAAAGGACTTTGAGGGTACAAAAGATTGGCCTTAGGCCTAATGCCCTCAGGGTCACTTAAAGGCAATGTGTGCGCACACACACACCCACCATGTGGCCTGTTAGGTCCCTCTGGCTTGCTGATCCTCTGTGGGGGGTGAGGAGGCATGTGTGAGGGCTGTATTACGTTGGAGAAAAGGGTGTGTGTACTGTAATGGAGAGAGAGAGAGATGCCATGACAAAGTTTCATTGGAGCTCTTGGGCACAGATTGATTTGACCGTGTTGGATTGGAGTTAGTAGGCCTCGCTCTGGCCTTGAGGGCTGGGACTAGAGTAAGCCCTGCATCCCCCCAAACATGTTTACACAGTGAGCTTGAAAAGCAAGACCTGCCTGGCCATAGGGACTCCTTCTGTTCCGTCTGTTCCCCGAGTCTTCTGGTCAACAGGATTAGGAGTTGTATCTCCTTTCTCCACTCACACGCCCCTTTCTGTTCGTCTTCTACATCTGTGGCTGCTGACAAGTCTTTTTTCTCCGTCCAACTTTCTGGTGTATCTGTCTCTGCCACAGTCATGCTCCCTCCCTCCCTCCCTCCCTTTTTTGTTTTCTTTCTTTTATCCTTTCTCCCTAGCACTCCTCTCTCCCCCTTCTCTCTCTTCCTCTCTCCCCCTTCTCTCTCTTCCTCTCTCCCCCTTCTCTCTCTTCCTCTCTCCCCCTTCTCTCTCTTCCTCTCTCCCCCTTCTCTCTCTTCCTCTCTCCCAGTTCTGATCACTGGGGATTTTTTCTCATGCTGTATTGCACTTTGGATAAGATTCTTCCCAATGATGGAAACCTTGCCGTTTACCTTCCAGCAGCTGTCTCCCCAGACAAGCGTCAGCTAAGGACGGTCCCTCCCAGGTGCAGGCTGGAGGGTCTCTGAGGCTGGGCTGGCCTGGGCTGGGCTGGCCTGGGCTGGGAGGCAGGATGGGTGCATGGAACAGGGCTCTGTTAACAGTGCTGCAGGGTCTGGTAAGGTGCAGGCGGAGGGGAGAGGACACCTGTTTATGCTGGGCTGGCGAGCAGATGGCCGTCGTTTCACAGTCCCCCAGGGGCCAGCAGCCAGCTCAGGCTCCATTAAGGAGTCGGGGCAAGTCACAGAAGTGACAGAGAGACAGAGAGAGGGAGATACTCTCCAGATACACACACTCCACACACACACACACACACACACTGCATACATACACAAACTAGACACTCCCAAAGACACACACTCCACACACTGTACACACACAGGACAGTCCGAATGCATCCTGCAATTCCCTGCCTTAGCTCTGCAAACCTAGTCCACCTCTCTCCCTCTGATATTGTGTAAATGCAATGTGTTTTAAGCAGGAAGTCACTGACTCTAAATGACTTCCTGCTTAAAACACATTGCATTTACACAATTCCATCTTGTATTTGTATCTTTTATAATATTTGTATTTTTTGTATTCTCATATTGTAATTGGCAACTTATATTTTATTTTATTGTACATTTTATTTTGTTCTAATTCCACTTAGTACTGCTAGTTTATGTACCCTTAGTATGGATAGTCCCCATATTTTAATTTTAGGTTCTTATATGTTTATTGTATGCATCTTCCTGCCAAAGTAAATTCATTGTCTGTGCAAACCAGCATGGCGAATAAATCCCTTTCTGATTCTGATTCTGATATGACATTACCATCTGCTTCTTCTTACTTGTACTAGTCTAATGTCGAAGTGTATGTGTGGAACAAAGAGCTGGACTCCATATCTTGGATTGGGATTGAATTGAGCGAGTGAGCAGCGCTGTACTGCCAAGTCTCAGAGACCTCTGAACCAAGCAAACGCATTTATCCAATTCAATCTCCCGATAAAACGTATATTCCATTGGACTGATGTTCAGATTCCTTTGCTAGCCCGGGTGTGATTTTGTTAGTGTTAGCACTTTTTGTAGTTTGGAAGCAATGCGAACGTGTGAAAACGACATTGCTTTAGGTGTTTTGGGAGATTGTTAAATGCAAATATCTGAGGAGAGTCAACAAACATACTTTGTTTGATTGGCATGAGAACATACTTAGTTTGATTGGCGTGGCTGACTGTGTTCCTTGAGGCCAGCCATGTTTGCCTACAACCAAGCTTGTACACATTCTAACGTTCAGGGAAAGTTGTTCACCCTGTCGCCTGACATTAAATCTTTGGCTGCTTATTTGCCTGTAGTAATTCAGGACCTAGGGATGTACAGCATGATCTGCTTTCAACATGATCTGTTGTCTAACCCCTACGCCCCCCTCCCACCCCCCCCCCCCCCCCCCCCCCACCCCCCAATGGCAGACCAGGTGTTCCTCAGGGCTTAGCCATGGGTGCTCTTCATGTCTCTCTGTCTCTAATGGCTCTGTGCCTGGTGTCTGTGTGCAGCTGCCTGCCATGGGCCCTCCTTTGTGTGTATGTCCTCATTGTCAGCATACCCCCCACACACACACACCCATTCATGGCTCAAGTCGGCTGGATGTGGTGGTGGGGGGGAGGGGTGTGGGGGGGGGGGAGGGGTGTGGGGAGATTCTACTTTCTTATCGTAGTTTCCTTTGGTGTGCGTGTCTGTGTCTGTGTCTGTGTCTGTGTGTGTGTGTGTGTGTGTGTGTGTGTGTGTGTGTGTGTGTGAGAGAGAGAAGCAGAGTGTGTGTGTATGTAAAGGATGGGAGGGGGCAGTGTTTGAATGTGTGTGTGTGTGTTTGAAAAAAAGCGCGTGCCGTAGGAGAAGACTTGACGGAGGGAGAGAGAGAGGGTGTGGGTGTGTGCGAGTGTCTCATTGTGAGGTCACGGGGCTCTCATTGGTCAGGAGCAGATTGAATGTATTGAGGGAATAGTTGATACTGCCGCTCCATCTGCTAACTCTCACATTGTTCAAGCTGCCCCCCAGGGTCCTGCTGCCCACAGACGGGATCATAGACTCAGACACAGGGACCTCCTCTCCCCTCAGCTTCCCTGGGACTTTACCTCTTTCCTCCTCCTCTGCTTGGATGCAGAGCAGACTGTAGTCTGGGTCTGGAGTTTCCTTGACGTCGACACGGCAAAGCTGGGGAAAGCTCTCGGAAGTGAAACAACGTCCTTGCTGGAATGGCCCGCGGTGTTCTCTCAGGAGTTTACTTCCTGCAGAAGAAAGTGTGTGTTTGGCTGGATTAACTTCTCCCCGCATCACCGCTCACTGTGGAGCCCTGCGGTGAGTTTGTTTGTGGAGAATTCACTTTTACTGAAAGAGGGGTTCGGAAGTTTGGTTTAAAAGTGTTTTCAAAGTCAAAGTATTGGAAGAGAGAAGTCTTCAGTGTGTGTGTTTCTGTATTTAAAAGGGGCCCTCCCTTTATATCTGTGAATGTAAATGCTTTCTGTTTTATGAGTTGTCAATGACTGTAAATTAGATGTCCAACACTGGAGTTGATACAGTCAAATAAGGAGCAAAACTTTTGAAAAGTCACATTGTGGAATCGATCACTTCTTCTGAACCTGCTAACATGCAGTTTTATGGCTGTATAACCTTGATTACTGTCAAACTTGCTGGCTCCTGGTCATTAAACACTGTGCCAGTTGGCAGCCAATGCTAACCACAAACATTTGCATGTAGAGCAGAGTGATAAAAAGATTGAGTGCACTCATTTTGCTCAAGGCCAAAGGAAGTCTTTCCAACGATGAATACTGTACAATCTAAAGTGCAACTTCACAGGCATAAACTGATCAGAGTTGACAGAAAGAGAGGTTAAAGTTTAAAAACGTAACATACGTTTCGTTTTTTCATCCTGGTGTATACCTCAGTATGATTGGATGGTCAGTGGTGGAAAAGCGAAAGACCTGAACTGCTGACTAACAAAGAACAAGAGGAAACATATGTGAGAGCATTCAGCTGCTGTGTGTGTTCGTGTGTGTGTCTGTGTGTGTGTTTGAATAAGTGTGTGTAAGGCAACTGAGGTGTAACTGAGGTACTCAGCTGCTGCTGTGTGTGTGTGTGTGTGTGTGTGTGAGGACACATTTCCAGACGGGTGTAAGAGGGGTCCATGTCTGCACTGAGGGGTGATAGTTCCTACCCCCCTCCCCTACCCCCACACACACACGCACCCTTACTTAGGTCACATGACCACGGCGATATGTATCTGTGGTCTGTACTGAGCGCGCTCAGTGGAGGATGAGCAGGGACACCAGTTGCAGAGGGTTCCCCTGTGGCTTCAGCAGGCATCTGTTACCCCTGCTGCCTATGCAGCCCCCCATTCCCCCCTGTCCCCCCTCCCTCGATCCTCCCCTCCCTCCTCTCTCTTTGTTCCCCTCTCTCCAGACTCTAGTGGGGATCTGGAGCTGGCCTCCGTAAGGACCTGGCTCAGGTCTGGCCCCGAGGGAACCAGCAGTGCCCAGGGGAGCCCCTCCACTACCAGGCCAGAGGAGCTAACTCTGGCCCAGTTAGTCCCACCCCTCCCCCATGCCCAGGGGAGCTCACCCTGACCCAGAACCACCCCTGCCCTCCCACCCCTGGGCCCAGAGCAGTGGGGTCCAAACTGCAGCATCTGGTTTCTACCTCATCCTTCACCTTAGTGTTCTGCAGTCTCTGAACCAGACCTCATCTTTCAGTGTTCTGCAGTCTCTGAACCAGACCTCATCTTTCAGTGTTCTGCAGTCTCTGAACCAGACCTCATCTTTCAGTGTTCTGCAGTCTCTGAACCAGACCTCATCTTTCAGTGTTCTGCAGTCTCTGAACCAGACCTCATCATTCAGCGTTCTACAGTCTCTGAACCAGACCTCATCATTCAGTGTTCTGCAGTCTCTGAACCAGACCTCATCTGTCAGTGTTCTGCAGTCTCTGAACCAGACCTCATCTTTCAGTGCTCTGCAGTCTCTGAACCAGACCTCATCTTGCTCCCAGACAGACAGAGGTTAGACTGGGAAGCTCAGATATCGGTGACAGTCACGGTTTCCCAGGGAGTTTTTGGTTTCCCACGTGTCATTATTATTCTAACCTCAATGTTTGGAGAAGAGGATATCAGACTTGTTAAAGTCATTTGTGGTTTCTCAGTTTCATGAGATGTAAAATGTCCAATTTCGCAGCTGCTGCCTGTGTTTTTCCTGCTACCATGCAGGTTTTATAACAGTATATAAGTGTGCCCATGAAAAGGAACATATACTCTTATAGATGCATGAACAAGACATATATACACAGAATATGTAGTCAGACAGGCAATGGGACAGTCCACTACGAAAAGTACAAGCTCTTTATCTAGCAATGGTCGCTGAAGATCTTGAATCTTTTAAAGAGATCATCAGTCTGTATAACAGGTGTTATATTTAATAATGGCAGGTAGTATATTTAACAATGACAGATATTTGAGAGTTTGAGCTGGGCAACAGCACTCCTGAACTACAGCGGAGGAAACACATCTGTGCTTGTCTGGTATTTTAGCTGACAGCTAAACAGTGACTCAGGAAGCCCGCTACGCGAAGATGCATCGCTCATTGAGTGTGTGTTAGCGGCTGTGTGTGTAAGCGTATATTTGAGTGTGTGTGTGTGTGAGAGCATGTAAAGTGGAGGGTTGTTTGAATAGCTCCAGCCACCGTCTGTGCGTGGAGCCCAGGCCTGGTGAACAATGGCTGGTCAGAGAGCTCCAGATTGCGCTGGCAGCTGCTTTGTGAGGTGACAGCAAGCCAGACACACTTTCACGCACCCCCGACCCCCTCGTCCCCGTCCCCCCCTCGTCCCACCCCAATCCCCCCCTCGCTCACACGCACACACTCTCGCTCTCTTTCTCTCCTCTTTTGTTGTCGAGCGACTAAATTATTCCGTCTTTCTTCTGGCATTCGTGGACACGCCCTCTGGAGTGGCAGCTTGAGGAGAGGGGCGCGGGTCATGGGGCTTCTGTCTTCCGGTCCAGAGGCCCTCTGTCCTGCCGCTGCGTGCACGCTCCTAGCAGGAAGTCTCCTCTCTGCACCTCCACACGTGCACGCTCTTCAGCGCAGCTGTGGAATCCCGACTGGACAGAGACACAACTTCTGTTGATCGTGCGTCTGTTCAGTGGACAAAATCAGTCCACATTCATGCAGTGCCCAGACACACACAAAGTGTCCATGTGGATGAGCAGCCATGTTTACATTTACATTAACATTACATGTATGCATTTAGCAGACGCTTTTATCCGAAGCGACTTCCAAGAGAGAGCTTTACAAAAGTGCATATGTCACTGATAATGAGACAATAAGACAGCCCCAAACATTGTGGGTAGCCAAAACATAAAGCATACATTGTGAAAACCAAATAAGTCCCAAAGGGAAGAATCATAAGAGCATGTCGTTAAACAAGTTACAACTGAACAACATGAACCTCAAAGGTGCAAGGGTTTACCTCTGAAAAAAGCAAGTAACAATAATACATTTCACAGCCATGTGTGGATACTCAGACATTGTGAAGCTCAGATTATGCACTGAGGACAATGCCACACACAAGAAAACAAGCCCTTGTTTAAAGGGTCACTGAGCAATTAGCTGGGTAGGCCTGGCTTCAACAGATCTCCTTTGTGTTAGCCAATCAGGTTTCCCTTCCTTATACGACAGGCTCCGTCTCAGTGCTGTGTAAATATGAGGTGCCTGTCTTTATAAAACACGACAAACACAATAAGCCCCTGAAACCCAAGTGCTTCAAGTCTCCTTTGTCTGAAACATGCTTGAGTTGAAAGGTTGCTATTTGCCCAATAAACAGAAGACAGTGAAAGGTTTTATTGAATTAAGTCCAGAAGTTGGTGAGTTATCATCTTGTCGGCAGAGACTTAGTTGTGTGCAAGCATCTCAACACACCTCAAGCAAGTGATCGGTTAAATGCAAATCAGTTGACAGGGAGGTCGTGCAGGTAATGGAGACGAGAGAAACAATGGAAACGATTTTTGCCCTTTTGAAAATGCCCTCAGGTCTTTTTTCTGCAAAGTAGAATGATGTTGAATGCGTTGAGAACGTCAGAGGCTTAGCTCAAAGCTGTTCCAATGACAGATGACTTTATTTAATAATGTTCTTACTGTACATGCCCCAAGGGCCCAGTGCTGGTTGCAGTTGACTTTCTCAACACATTTAGGAGTACATTGAGTACAAACGTGTCATTCTTCCATTACAGAGAAAGTGGTTTGGCATTGATTGTATTGCATCTTAACACACTGCCTGGTGGTCCTTCCACAACAATGAGCAACGCATGTGTGTGTGTGTCTGTGAGTGTGTATATGTGTGAACCCCCCCCAACCCCTGTATACCACATTTGGCCGCAATGACAACATTTGATATCCAGGTAGGGACTTGATTGATTTATTTGTTTGATGTCAGTACCATTCTCTTTCAGGCTTCTGTGCCAGGATTAGTCAGACAGCAGCAACAGCGGTGACAGTGAGGTCATCCAGGGATTGCCAGAATCATCGAGGTCACGGAGGAGACAGAACTGGATGTATGAGACGACTTCATGGGCCTGAAGGAACACCTGGAGGATGAAACAGGCCGCATCCTCAGCCTGGGTCTCGATTTGGAATACCTCCACGTGGAGGGCAGCGTAAGGCAGGCAGACCTGAGCGCCACGGCTGGTGCAGACGCAGGGCCCTTGGAGGCAGGGGTGGCCAGGGGAGCCCATGGTATCAGCACCAGTACCAGCACCAGCACCAGTAGTAGTTGCAGCAACTACTCTGAAGAGAGTGCTGCTTCCGACAGTGAAGATGAGAGAGTCCAGATCTCTGCTTCTGAGGTCCAGAAACCTCATCGTCACCCCTCACCCGCCTCGTCAGCTCAGAACCCTACCCCTGAGGAGTCCCCTCACACAACAGCCCTCCTCACTCACAGCCAGACCAAGGTGGAGTTCGCGCTGAAGCTGGGCTACTCTGAGGATCTGGTGCTGCAGGTGCTGGGAAAGTTGGGCCCAGGCGCGCTCATCAACGACATCCTGGGAGAGCTGGTCAAACTTGGAACCAGGACAGAGATGGAACAGGAAGTGATCACCCATTATGCGTCTTCCTCCTCTTCCTTTCTATCTTCTTCCCACTCGTCCTCGTCGTCGTCTCTGGACTTCTGTCGCCAGGTGTGTGAGTCTTCCCGTCTGGAGGACCAGGACAACCTGAGGCCGGTGGTGGTGGATGGAAGCAACGTGGCCATGAGGTGAGTCTCCTGTCCCCTGACCTCCTCTCTGTCTCCCTTCTCCTGTCTCCTCCCCTCCTCTCCTCTCCCCACATCTGCTGTCTTTTGTTTCCCAGTATTGTAGCATGGTGTGAACGTGTTGGACATTCTGTCAGTTCACTAAGCCCCTCTCCTCCCTGTGCTGTCCCTTACTCAGGTATCAATGCTCAGTTGAGGTTGGGAATTCGGGGAACCCTGGTTGAAATGTGCCTGCATATACTGTAGACTATGTCATCCTGCTTTTCAAACTGTGGTTGTCTCTGATGCTGTGTTGGATCTGACCACCAAGCTCAATCTCACAGCCTCCCCTCCTCCCCTCCTCCCCTCCTCCCCTCCTCCCCTCCTCCTCTCCTCCCCTCCTCCCATCTTCCCCTCTTCCCCTCCTCTCCTCTCCTCCCCTCCTCCCCTCCTCCCCTTCTCCCCTCCTCCCCTTCTCCCCTCCTCCCCTCCTCTCCTCCCCTCCTCCTCTCCTCCCCTCCTCCCATCCTCCCCTCTTCCCCTCCTCTCTTCCACTCCTCACCTCCCCTCCTCCCCTCCACAGCTCCCCTCCTCCCCTCCCAAGCTCAATCTCACAGCCTCCTCTCCTCCCCTCCTCCCTTTCTCCCCTCCTCCCCTCCTCCCCTCCTCTCCTCTCCTCCTCTCCTCCCCTCCTCCCCTCTCCTCCCCTCCCCTCCCCTCCCCTCCTCCCCTCCACAGCTCCCCTCCCAAGCTCAATCTCAGAGCCATCCTGAAACTGCTGTAGACCTGACTGAGAGCGTTAAGCGCGTCCTGACACTACTGATCACGTCCTGTTGTGCTTCGCAGTCACGGGAATAAGGAAGTGTTCTCCTGCCACGGCATACAGCTGGCAGTTGATTGGTTCCTGGAGCGCGGCCACAGAGACGTCACGGTGTTTGTGCCCGCCTGGCGGAAAGAACAGTCGAGACCCGACGCACTTATCACAGGTACCAGCAGGGGTCGGGAGATGGTGTAACCTTTAGCAAGCACACACACACATGCATGTAGACACAGCCATGAACGTACATGCACACACACAGTCATACACACACAAGCAGACACACACACACACGGGTGCAGGCACACACCCATGAACGTGCACGCACACACACGTACACACACATGCACACACGCAGACACACACGCACTCATTATTCAGGTGCTTACTCAGGCTTTTTCCTCGTTAATTACATCAAAGGCCTACCACTGCCTCAGGTACAGACTTCACAACCCCTCAGATGGGCTGTGTTCAGCCATGTTTTGACTAGTTCTTCTAGGAAAAAGGCCAATCATTTTAAAGGGCAACACCGGAGGGCTTTTTTATGTGGCATCTAAATCTGATCCAGTGGAGTGTAGATCTGGTGAATTCGAAAACTTCAGATTAGAGAAACATGCAAATATGTGCAATTTATTTTCCTGATGCAATCTAATGAGCAGTGGCTACATAAGGAATCTAATGAGCAGTGGCTACATAAGGAATCTAATGTGCAGTGGCTACATAAGGAATCATGGCATGAAAGGGGGATTAAAGCTCACATTAGCTCTATGAACTATTCAACTGCTCTTCAAGAACAAACTTATGATGAAAGTAATGGTATGATGATAAGCATGTGTGCTTAACAAACAGTTTTTCATCAGTGTAGGTCACGTATAGCTTTACAAACAAAACCAACAAAGATATGAGAGGATGACATCACTTTTTAATACACTGCTTGTTTAATGTTTTTTCTGTATTTTTCTCTCTCCCTCCTTTTGTCCCTCTCTCTTTCTGTCCCCCCCCCCCCACCACCACCACCATCACCCTTCTACTTCACTGTCAATCTCTCTCTGTGTCTGCAACAGACCAGGAGATTCTTCGGCGCCTGGAGAAGGAGAAGATCCTGGTGTTCACGCCGTCACGCCGCGTCCAGGGCCGCAGGGTGGTCTGCTACGACGATCGCTTCATCGTCAAGCTGGCCCACGAGTCGGACGGCATCATCGTCTCCAACGACAACTACAGAGACCTGGCCAATGAGAAGCCAGAGTGGAAGAAGTTTGTCGACGAGCGACTCCTCATGTACTCGTTTGTGAACGACAAGTAAGGAAGCCCCGCCCACTTTGTCAATGACACAGACGGGTCATTGAGGTCTGACTGATTCCACATCAACAATGCAACTGTTGTTGATGTTGTTGTCATGTTTATCCTTGCTGTCTGCTGCCAGGACTCGTTCAGTAGAGTTGTGTCAGAACAAAGCTCACACTTCCTGTGTTCAGGTTCATGCCCCCTGATGACCCTCTTGGTCGCCATGGCCCCAGTCTGGAGAACTTCCTGCGGAAGAGACCTGTCATCCCTGAGCACAGGAAGCAGCCCTGTCCCTACGGTAACCACTTCTTCCTTCCTCCCTCTTTCATTTCATTCATTTCTTTATGTCTGGAAAGGGTAGTTGGTTCTGCAAATAGACCAGCAAAAAAACAGTTCTGGCATACATTAAGAAACATAATGAAAAAAACATACAAAACAATAAAACTCTTTTTAATGTCATCCCATAAAAAAATGCATCGTAATAATGTATTGGTCCAGCAAACACTTATCGCTTTGGATAAACCTGTCAGTCACTGGATGGGTTCTCTTGTTCTGAAGCCAAATGCTATACCCCTGAGCTATATTCATCCCATTTATAAAAGCAATGTAATGTAAGATTATGAGTTTTGGCAGCTTCTTGACTGGCTGTTGTTATCGTTCACTCCTCAGGTAAGAAGTGCACCTACGGGCACAAGTGTAAGTTCTACCACCCTGAGAGGGGCTCCCTACCACAGCGCTCCGTGGCCGACGAGCTCCGGGCAAGTGCCAAGGCCTCCTCTTCCTCCTCCTCCTCCTCCGCCTCTTCCTTATTCACCTCCTCCTTCTCTTTCTACTCCCCCTCCTCTTCCAAGACTCTGGGGGACTCCTTCACGGGAAAGAGCCCAGCAAGCTCCAGGATAGACTCGTTGTCCGAGTCCCGGGGCAGGCACCCTAAGAGGCGCTCAGACTCCTACAACAACCTTCTGGATGAGCAGCTGGAGGTGCGGAGCAGGACAGAAACTCGTAGCGGCAGCAGTGGTAGCTTCCTCCCTCCAGCTGCGACGCCCTCGGGCCAGCGGGACCGGAGAGAGCGACCCGAAGGAGGAGGAGCCTCCAGGGGCCATGGAGCGGTGGGGCTGGGTCCAGGGGAGTTTTACTCCAGGTGTGAATCCCCAGAGCTGGGCTACCCCTCCTTGATGAGGGCCTACTCAAGCCTGAGCCTGGTGGTGCCTCCGAGCCCAGAGAGGTTCTTCCCTGCAGAGCTGTGGCCCGGCTCCTTGCCCTCAGACTGTAGCAGTGAGGACAGCGTGAGCTCGGACTCCTTCTCCCCCGACCCAGTGCTGGAGGAGGGCCTCAGATATCCCCACCACCACCACCACCACCATCACCCCTGCCCCGGACGATACCCCCAACCGCCCTCTCACGCCCCAACCGGCATGTCCCAGCACCCACACCACAGCTACCCTCTTTCCCAGGGCCTGGGGAGGATGCATGGATACACCCTGGAGGATCCTCCCTCCTCCCTCCTCCACTTCAACGCTCCCCTTGCGTACCTGCCGTCCCACCTGCAGGCCCGCTCGGGCTACCCTGGGGACTATCCCCACCCCCCACCCCAGACCTCCAGCCCCCACGCTCGCTCACAGGGATCCCCTCTGGGGCGCACGCTGCTGGGCACAGCCTGGCAGGATGACGGGCTGTTGGAACCTCGGCTGTACGAGCACTCCCCCCACCGCCCCAGGAGGGGCTGCTCTGGGCAGGAGTCGCGTCTGGCCAGCTGGGACCCCCACTATCAGCTGCCCTCCCAACACTGCTACGAACCCTTCTCCTTTCACAGCCTGCCGGAGGGACACCCACAGCCCTGGTACTCCCCTTGGGCCAGGGGAACGCACTCCCCCCGTGGGCCTCCATCCTCCCTGCCCCCTGCCCCCCCAGCCCTCCCCACCCACTCCTCCATGATGGCCACCCAGCTCAAGGAATCCCCAGACCAGAGCCGTTACATCGAGCTGCGGGAGAAGGTGTTCACCAACTTGTGTAACATCTTTCCTCCGGAGCAGGTGAGGGTGGTGATGGGGAGGAACCCCCATGTGATCGATGCACAGCAACTGGCGGCAGCCATCTTGGTGGAGAAGACCCAGAATGGGTCTTGATGCTGGGGGCAGCCATCTTGGTGGATGACTCGGGCTTCTCTACCCCCAACACTAGAGGAACGGATCTGCTTGTGTGTAGCAGAAGCATTCTCACTTTTTCTGACTGTAGATCATCAGGAGCACTGATGTTAGCTTAGCTTCCAAATAATATGCTTCATCAAAGTGGTGTGTCTGTTACTTGATACTGTGTAAAGGAAAATCCTAGCTACCTTATTTTTCTATGTTGATGATTTTTTGTAACTGCTCAGAGTACCTTCAGCACTTCTTTCTCCATGGGCGGAAATGTTTTGGTGTAACAATGGGGAAATGTCTATGTGGTTTAATTGTGTGCAGAAAATGTATTTTATTGTGTTATTTGTTGACTTGTTGTTGTTGGGATCCATTGCTTTAATGTATTTATATTTTACAGATGTTTTAAGTATTTCATTATTCTTAAGTTATTTTAATAGCTAGCATTCTGTTCTGGCACTTTTTGTTGCTTTCTTATCAACATTTTAATTTTGGCAATCATACTTCGGGGAAGGATGATTAGTTAAATAGCTTTTGAAATATTTCCTGAAAATATTTAATTTGTCATGTACCAATTTGGCCTCAGTATGAACCGGTTTTAGTTTCAGACCTTAGATTCATCTTTATTAGATTTCTCTTACCAGGTGTTGTGTTTACAAAGGTGGTAATGTATTTTATGAATTTCCCCTTTAGAGAAGTGAAACCGAATTAAACTGCAAAAAAAGCCCTTCAATGTTTTAGGAAAAAACCCTTCAGATCTATTTACTGAGTTGACTTCCCCTCCTGGTCTAGCACCCGGCCCCCTTCAGAATCTGGGGGATTTCTACATAGAGTTTTACTTTTATTTATGATTTTTTGGTCCTCAAACCATCCTGGCCATTGAAATCACATCAGGATGGTTTTGGGAGATGTGCAAATGTGTTAATTTATCATTGTTAATTCTATCACGTATGTAAATGTTTGTGGTATGTCAACATGAGGTGTCTGTGGCTTGAGTACCATTGCAGAAAAAGAGTCTTGCCATCTGGTCAGGTGTAACTTCAATGACAGACAAGATCTGTCAGTTCCTGCAAGGACTTAGTGGTTTGGCACATGTTCAAAGTTATAACCTTCTCATGGCAAGCAAACAGTAAATTAAACTGCAAATTATACTTGCGTGTAGACACTGGCACACATACAAAAGGGATAATTTTGTCTTTACAGAACAGAGCTGTTGTCAGAGTGACCAGCTCAGCACTCCAGAAAACACCTCTCCTGTAGTTGATACAAATTGTATTCTTACTTACCCAGATAATTGTTTTATAAGAAAATATTTATACAAAAAAGTATTTGAATATATCTTCCATATTCTGTATAAGGATACAGCACGTCATTTGAGTTGGAGGAGAAAAAAAGAGCATCAAATGCTATTTCTTCCAATAGCAGGGTTTTCTGACAGTGTACAAGGAGGTGCCAGTAGAGCCTGTCAGCATAATTGTTATGTAACGTTGACCCGGAGGTGTGTATGCTGGGTGTTCAGAACATAAGTGATTGTTAGGACTGGTTAGTTAGCCTGTGCTTTGTGAGAAGCCTGTGGGTGCTTTTATAAAAGTCTTAGGCAGTTTACTACACCTAAGCCTGCCATCTTTCAATGCTAACCTGTCACTGCTCGGGGATGCCAGTGAGGTCAGCTTTGTGAATGTAGCACGTTTCCTCTCACATAGGAAAGATTCTTGCTCAGGGGAGAAGCTCAGGCATCTTAGGAACCAGTTTACTAACAGCATGTCATAAATATCTGCCTGACTCGCTTTTAAATGGTTTAAAAAAAGGCTTTTCCATATTTTGTCTGTCTGCATGGTAACAGTATTACGTGACATGGCCCTTGGTTACGTGTTGAGTTTCATCATCCCCTAAACTGGTTTGATTGCTTTGAGGTGACAGGGTTGATGGAATAAGCCTTTTTTTCTGAACACCTAGCCTGGAAAGCCCCTGGCACTGTGTGCCAGTGTGAGCTGACAGGTTGCTGGAAGCGGGGTTGGGGGGGGACAGCTGAAGCTATATCTGTTTTTTGTACTGTAATCTCAACCAGCGGATCATGTGGACGTGTCAAAGATAAAGCTTTCCACTTCAACGTTTTCTTTTTTTCTTTTTTGACAGATTGAAACCTTTCATCTGAGGGTGTCCTCCCTGTTGCTGAATTAGGGGGTTTTGATTTTTGCAGGAAAATATATTTACATCTGGTTGAGATTTTGTGTTCAGTTTATGTACTGTTTGATGCATGTTGGGACGGTTGGTGCTGGGGTATACCCCTGTCATGTTTGAAGCTCAGTTGTCATTTGGGTTTGCTGAGTCAGCTTTATAGAGAATCTTTTTCATTGTCAGCATGTCTGCCTTATATCAGTGTAGTTCAGTTGAACGCATACACATCCCAGTCAGGAACGTATCCCGTGTTCACTAGAACGCATCGCTGTTTATTTCTGCTGTCCTATCATCAAACTTGAAATGTGCTGTCTTTCAAGCTTCAACAAAATGTTTTAACCGGGTTAAATGTTGAAAGAAATGTTTAAAATCAGTTTAACCTGGACAAAGGTGGGATGTAGTATTCTTTCAGAGACCAAAGCAAATGGGCAACATAACAGTGTTAAGATGATTATAGTTATTCTGTAGCTTTCTGAGGTTCTTCTCCACAGTTTAGCCTGTATAGGGTGGAGGGAAGACAGAAACGTCCCGACCAGACTGGATGTTTGGATTCTTCCTACATGTTCTGGGGAAACTTTAGGCACTGCAACCCAAAGCCATGCCTTTCTCAGACAGGCCTGTGTTCAGCATAGGCTCAGACAGGCCTGTGTTCAGCATAGGCTCAGACAGGCCTGTGTTCAGCATAGGCCCTATTCAGGGAAAAGGACCAAAATGTTGACTTGTTTTAGTGTTGTGATTATTTACGCAATAAATTCCTACTTAAGCTTTCAGATGTTGCGCCGATTGTTTCTAATGGATTTTTGTGAGGCTAACAATTTAATGATTTATTTGAATTTTATATGGTAAAGTACCATGATTTCTCTGTAGAAATACAAATCTTTTTATTTTGTTAACATCCTGTCAACACGACTATAACTCAAATCTATCACAAACCTCCTTGTTTTAGCATATTTAGTATTTGAATCCTGTCACCACCAAGTAGAACTTTGTAGATGTAAGGAGTGGTTTTGTGTGAACGCTCCAAGCGCAGGTGCGTGTGATTACAGGCCATGATGAGAACTCTCCTTCGCTGACATTTACAGAAGTTCAAATTAATGCATGCTTGTGTGGGACAAGCACCATCAGGTTGCTTAATGTCATGTAGAAAGCTCCCTTTCGAGCTATAACCTTCAACTGTCTATTCTTGCCAGGCCTGGCAATTATGGGGTGCAGATTTACACCCAGAGGAAAACCCTCCAAAAAACTAGTGCCAGTGTTTATTTTTTTTTAAACGTGTTACATTTAGCAGACGCTCTTGTCCAGAGCGACTTACAGTAAGTACAGGGACATTCCCCCCAAGGAAAGTAGGGTGAAATGCCTTCCCCAAGGACACAACGTCATTTGGCACGGCGGGGAATCGATCCGGTAACCTTCTGATTACTAGCCTGACTCCCTCACCGCTCAGCCATCTGACCCCCAGTGTTAAACACTTACTTTCCATTAATCATGTTTATTGTTTAAACGCACTTGAGTCTTACGTTTTCTGGGAATAATGTCACAGATAGGATAGACTCAGGAGTTTCACTGATTAAATAGACTTTCTTGATCCTCAAGTGGGGAAATATGGCTCCAGAAGCCTGTTTATTGTTGATAAATGTGACACTTGAAAGTTAAATAACCAGTAGAACACTGTATCTGCTTCACAGAAGAATGACCTGATTCATAACATTATTCCTACTGGATATGTAAGCATCGGATGACAGTGAAAAAATGTAATCGAAATTTTATTGAGAACCAAGATTTAAATGTTAACGATGAACAATGAACATCCAATCAGAAAGACGGGTAACTAGTAATGAACAAGTATTCCTCAGGAAGTCATGACGGTTGGTAGTTAGTAGACAATTTGATGAAAATATAGCCTTTAGTACAAATAATTTATATATATATACATACATACTGTATATGTATATATCATTAGTCAGTCCTGACAGGACCATGAATGTATTGGCCATACTTAGCCCTGTGTTTGAAGAGACCCCAGATGGGGACTAAATGAGAAGCCTGTTTAGGCTGAAGAGTTAGGATGACACATCAGACATGACTGCATCTGATCCATCTAGCTTGACAAAATACTGCTCACCCTGGGAACTATGCACCAAATGGAGAAACCATGGAAACCCCTATTGATGGTGAAACCATGGAAACACAATGAGACAAGGCTGTTTATACAAGAACATTGTTTAAATCCTTCAACTGTTGACAAACAAAATAGGTATGCATAATTAAGCTTTAAATACAAGCTTAGTGACATCAAAAAGCTACAAATGGCCATTTTCAAATAAAAGCGAGATTATCAACCAGCTACAGTTCCTTCTTCTTATCCGTTCTTCCATAAGACAGTACGAGCGTTAAAGCAGCCTTGTCCGAAGGGGCCCGTTAGTTTGAACAGGATACCTCGTCTGCAGTTTGCAGCTGGTTTCCCGACGTGGCTACAGGCCACATGCTGTTTGCTTGGACGCCTGCTAGTGGGCGGAGCTTTGGCAAGGCGTAGAGGGCGGGACACTGGAGCCCCGCCCTTCTGACCTTTATTCTGCAGGGGGTTCGGGACGGGGCAGGGTCAAGGGTCAGCTGTACAAGGAAAGCGAGGCGTCGTCATGGCGAACGAGCGTCCCTCTCTCTCACATGGACTCAAACTCGTCGATGCGCTGCTTGGTGTTGCCCTGGCGGATCTGCCTCAGGGTCTTGTACTTGTCGCGGCCCGCCTTGACGTTCTCCGCGTGCAGAACGTCGTTCTGGGTCTTCTTGGAGTCGTCTCGGGCCTCAGCCAGCTCTGAGCTCAGTGCCTGAGAGGGGGAGGAGGACAGAGGTCAAAGAGGGGAGGAATGACATGGAAGTGAGTCAGTGAGTGAGTGAGTGAGTGAGTGAGTGAGTGAGTGAGTCAGTGAGTGAGAGAGAGAGAGAGAGAGATAGAGAGAGAGAGAGAGAGAGAGAGAGAGAGAGAGAGGGGGGGGGGGGAGAGAGAGAGAGACAGAGACAGATAGACAGAGACAGAGACAGAGACAGAGACAGAGACAGAGACAGAGACAGAGACAGAGACAGAGACAGAGAGAGACAGAGACAGAGACAGAGAGAGAGAGAGAGAGAGAGAGAGAGAGAGAGAGAGAGAGAGAGAGAGAGACAGAGCGAGAGACCAAGACGCGAGGTAGAGGTAGATACAGTGAGCTGGAGGGGTTAGGGGGCTGGCTCCTCCTACCTGCAGCTGCTTCTTGACACGGTCGTTCTTCTGGGCCTCGGTGATGCGCTCCTCCTCGCTGCGATGGCTGTTCACCCCGTCGCTGCGCAGCTCGGCGCTCGCCTCGCCATTCGTCTCGTCCTGCTCGTCCTGCTCCGGCGCCGGCGGCGATGACATCACGGTCTTCAGCTCCTCCTTGGTCTTCTCCAGGTCTTCCTGAGCTGACAATGCCTGCAGGGGCGGAGCCAGTCACCGGTCAGACACTAGGCAGGGGCGGAGCTAATCACGGGTCGGACACTAGGCAGGGGCGGAGCTTATCACGGGTCAGACACTAGGCAGGGGTGGAGCTAATCACAGGTGAGACACTAGGCAGGGGTGGAGCTAATCACGGGTCGGACACTAGACAGGGGCGGAGCTAAAAACGGGTCAGACACTAGGCAGGGGCGGAGCTAATCACAGGTAAGACACTAGGCAGGGGCGGAGCTAATCACGGGTCCGACACTAGGCAGGGGTGGAGCTAATCACGGGTCGGACACTAGGCAGGGGCGGAGCTAATCACGGGTCAGACACTAGGCAGGGGCGGAGCTAATCACGGGTCAGACACTAGGCAGGGGCGGAGCAAATCACGGGTCCGAAACTAGGCAGGGGCGGAGCTAATCACGGGTCGGACACTAGGCAGAGGCAGAGCTAATCACGGGTCAGACACTAGGCAGGGGCGGAGCTAATCACGGGTCCGACACTAGGCAGGGGCGGAGCTAATCACGGGTCCGACACTAGGCAGGGGTGATACTAAACATTTACACTCACACTGACACACATTCCCACACACATCCAGTCATGCCAGGGATGTCTGAAGATACAGGCAGAGAAAGTAGAGAGGGCAGCGTGCGTGTGAGGGGGGGGGGGGGGGTAACCGTTACTTTGTGCTGCCACTCGCTGGCCTCTTCCTCCTTCTTCCTCTTGGCTTCCTCAAGAAGAGCGATTTTGGCTGTGAACTCTCCAAGCTCAGCAGCCTGCAACCAACAAGCACAGGGCACACTCCTCTGTGACACACACTTACCTCTGTGACACACACTACGCTATTACAACGTTCCTAAGAAGAGCTTAGCGTTGAGAGCTTCTTAACGAATCTGGGAAATCCGGCCATTATTAGTGTTACACACACACACAACTTGCCAGAGACTGGAGCTCCATAGTGGGGCTGGGATGTCAGGGTTTATCACTTACTGGACGCTTTATTGAGTTATTTATCGAGATGCTAAATTGGGACCCCAGGTTTAACCCCTCCCCCAGAGTATAACTCCTCCCTCAAGTATAACCCCGACTTTTGACCCACCTCCCCCCCAACTCCCCCAAGTGTGACCCTCCAGGTATGACGTATGAGACCCCACCCAACCCCCCCCCCCCCCCCCCCCTCTCCTCCAGGTGTCTCCACCAGGTACAACCCCCCCCCCTCAAGGTGTCTCCACCAGGTATGACCCCCCCCCCCCTCCAGGTGTCTCCACCAGGTACGACCCCCCCCCCCCTCCAGGTGTCTCCACCAGGTACGACCCCTCCCCCCCCTCCAGGTGTCTCCACCAGGTACGACCCCCCCCCCCTCTCCTCCAGGTGTCTCCACCAGGTACAACCCCCCCCCCCTCAAGGTGTCTCCACCAGGTATGACCCCCCCCCCCCCTCCAGGTGTCTCCACCAGGTACGACCCCCCCCCCTCCAGGTGTCTCCACCAGGTATGACCCCCCCCCCCCCTCCAGGTGTCTCCACCAGGTATGACCCCCCCCCCCCTCCAGGTGTCTCCACCAGGTACGACCCCCCCCCCCCCCCCTCCAGGTGTCTCCACCAGGTACGACCCCCCCCCCCCTCCAGGTGTCTCCACCAGGTACGACCCCCCCCCCCCCCCTCCAGGTGTCTCCACCAGGTACGACCCCTCCCCCCCCCTCCAGGTGTCTCCACCAGGTACGACCCTCCCCCCCTCCCTCCCCTCCAGGTGTCTCCACCAGGTATGACCCCCCCCCCCCCCTCCCCTCCAGGTGTCTCCACCAGGTACGACCCTCCCCCCTCCCCTCCAGGTGTCTCCACCAGGTACGACCCCCCCGCCCTCCCCTCCAGGTGTGTGTCGTTACCAGCTGCTCCTGGTTCTTCATCTGGTCTGCAGCCTGCTGGGCCAGCGCTGCCTTGGCATCCTCCGCAGCCTGCTTCTCCCTCTCAAGCCGCTCTGCCTCCTCCTTCGCCCTCTTCCGCTCGTGCTCCAGCTCCAGAGCCCTCAGCGTCTGCTCCTCCAGCTCTGAGGACACACACACCCCCAGGACACACACGTTCATATAGATATACAGTGCCCTCCAAAAGTATTGGAACAGTGAGGCGAATTCCTTTATTTTTGCTGTAGACTGAAAACATTTGGGCTTGACATCAAATAATGAACGTGAGACCAGAGATCAACGTTTCAGCTTTTATTTCCAGGTATTTACATCAGGATCTGATGCACAACTAAGAAAATATCACATTTTGTTTGAATCCACCCATTTGTCATGTGAGCAAAAGTATTGGAACAGATATACTTAAAACATATTTAAGTGAATAAGACTTAATATTTAGTTGCAAATCCTTTGCTTTCAATAACTGCAGCAAGTCTGTGACCCATTGACGTCACCAAACTTTTGCATTCTTCCTTTTTGATGCTTTCCCAGGCTTTCACTGCAGCCTCTTTCAGTTGTTGTTTGTTTTGTGGGGTTCCTCCCTTCAGTCTCCTCTTAAGCAGGTAAAATGCATGCTCTATAGCAGGGGTGTCAAACTCATTTCGCATCGTGGGCCACATACGGCCTAGGGAGATGTCAAGTGGGCCGGACCATTAAAATTATACCATACTCTGCTATAAATAACCAAAATATCATGTCTTTCTTCTGTGTTATCTAGTTTAATTGATATAAAGACCATATCGTATAAAGTCCGTCCAACCGCTTTAACAAGTAATGATCTCTTCGGTGGTGTAGTTGGTTAAAGCGTTGTACGGCTACATATTGTTAATGCGAATCTGGGATCCCAAGTTCGCGCCCTAGTCCAGTGAATCTCGTACGATATTCTTTAACTTTTACTGTGAGAAAATGACATAATTCTAAAGGTCTACGGATGTATCACAACATTTTAATGTGTGAGCACTAATATCAGATCAAAATGAACACATGTAGCCTTAATTAAATATTGAATAACGTAGGGTAGTCTACCGTCGGAGACAACCACTACGCCTCATTCAGCCAGTTTAAACGGCTGCTAGATGACGCTGTTCATTTTCAAAGCGCCGATAGTTCGGCTCTTTGGGCCGGCACAATCCGGAAGAAACCACCAAAGCTTCACAAGGCATCGTTCGCCCATCCCTAGTAGAGACCAAGGTATTAATTGATACCGTCTGCTGTTTTCAGTCTGTCTCAGTGATGCGGCTTGTCTTCTACTCTGATGGAAAGAGTGCGCCCCTTAGCGGATAATCCATGAATTACAGCGAATTAAAAATATTAATTCCATGTCTTTTATGCATTTTTTCCACTTTCAAATTATCCTGCGGGCCTGATCGAACCTCCTTGGGGGCCGGTTCCGGCCCGCGGGCCGTATGTTTGACACCCCTGCTCTATAGGGTTTAAGTCTGGAGATTGACTTGGCCAGTCTAATACCTTCCATTTCTTGCCCCTGATGAACTCCTTTGTTGTTTTGGCAGTGTGTTTTGGGTCGTTATCTTGCTGCATGATGAAGGCTCTGCCAATCAGTTTGGTTGCATCTTTCCTTAAATTGGCAGACAAAATGTTTCTGTAGACTTCCGAGTTCATTTTGCTGCTGCCATCATGTGTTACATCCTCAATGAAGATTAATGAGCCCGTCCTAGAAGAAGCCATGCAAGCCCAAGCCATGACATTACCTCCACCGTGTTTCACAGATGAGCTTGTGTGTTTGGGATCATGAGCAGTTCCTTTCTTTCTCCAAACTTTAGCCTTTCCATCACTTTGGTAAAAGTTAATCTTTGTCTCATCAGTCCATAAAACTTTGTCCCAGAATTTTTGAGGTTCATCTCTGTACTTTTTGGCAAATTCCAGCCTGGCCTTCCTATTCTTCTTGCTAATGAGTGGTTTGCATCTTCTGGTGTAGCCCTTGTACTTTTGTTCATGAAGTCTTCTGCGAACAGTAGATAGTGATACCTTCACTCCTGCCATCTGGAGGTTGTTGCTGATCTCACTAACAGTTGTTTTAGGGTCTTTCTTTACAGCTCTCACAATGTTTCTGTCATCAACTGCTGATGTTTTCCTTGGTCTACCTGTTCGACGTCTGTTACTTAGTACACCAGTAGTTTTCTTCTTCTTCAGGACATTCCAAATGGTTGTACTGGCTATGGCCAATGTTTCTGCAATGGCTCTGATTGATTTTCCATCTTCTCTAAGACTCACAATTGCTTGTTTTTCACCCAAAGACAGCGCTCCGGTTTTCATGTTGTTTTCCCCTCTGAATACAGTCTGCATAGACAAAACCTATCTTACCCAATCTGAACCTGAGTGTAGACATTCAGTGGTATTTATTGATTGAATAATGTATGTAATAGGACACACCTGGGCAACAAAACACACCTGTCAGTCATATGTTCCAATACTTTTGCTCACGTGACAAATGGGTGGGTTCGAACAAAAAGGTGATATTTTCTAATTTGTGCATCAGATCCTGATGTAAATACCTGGAAATAAAAGCTGAAACGTTGATCTCTGGTTTCACATTCATCGTTTGATGTCAAGCCCAAATGTTTTCAGTCTACAGCAAAAATAAAGGAATTGGCCTCACTGTTCCAATACTTTTGGAGGGCACTGTATATATATATAGGACACGTGCAGGCATATACACAGACAAACATGCTTAGACACACACACAGTCACCCTAGACATACATGTACAGACACACAGATACATTTTGACATCAATCATCGCTCTCTCAGCTTGAATCTTAACAACCGCATGTTCACGTCCATTCCACAACTCCTAATCCACCAGTCTGTCGTGTGGGACCTCAGCTATGTTCACAGATACAGAACCTACTGTATATATATATGATATCAATATATAGTATACTGTACCTTTCTGGGCCTTTAGTGTCTGTCCCTCGATCTGTCTCAGCCTCTCAATGAGCTCGTCCTTCTCTCTCTCTATCCTCTCCTTCTCCTTCTCCGCGTGCTCTCTCTTCTTCTTCTCGTTCTCCAGCTGGGCTCTGCCGGGCGGAACCGTCAAAGTGATCAAAACAAGCGCGTGTCGTGACGTCCAACTGCGTGAGAGGAATCTACATGTAACCTGGCTTATCTATGAGTGTGTGATGGACCTCTCCAATCAACACCTCAGACACTTTGGCCCAGTTTCCCAGACATGAACTAAGCCTAGTCCGAGACTAAAAACCTTTTTCAATGGAGATCTTCATTGAATTCCTCTCTTACTTTAGGCTTAACCCATGCCTGGGAAACTGGGCCTCGGTGTACTACTATGATCCTTTTGTGTTTGGATGTCCCTGACAGTTTTACAAATACAATGCTGCCCCCTGTTGGTCAGGATGGTTCCATCACAGAGCTTGACTGAGGGGTCCTCTGTTCTGTGTATGTGAGTGTGTGTGTGTGTGTGTTTGTGTGTATGTGTGTGTGCTTCCAGTAACCTCTCCATCTGCTTGTGGTGCTTCTCCTCGCGGGCCTGGGCCTTCATCTGCTGCACCTCGATGGTGTCGGGCTTCCTCCTCCTCATGTACAGCTCGTGGTTACCCATGCACAGGGCCAGGATGCGCTTGTTGATTCGCAACCGGGGAGCGTAGAACACAAAGTCCTGGGGAGACGGCCTCTCGTTAGAGAGAGAGAGAGAGAGAGAGAGAGAGAGAGAGAGAGAGAGAGAGAGAGAGAGAGAGAGAGAGAGAGAGAGAGAGAGAGAGAGAGAGAGAGAGAGAGAGAGAGAGAGTACAGCAGACTTACTGGAGCTTTCTTGTCAATGGGTTTGATGACAAACTTCTTGTCATTGAAGGAGATGTTTCTTATCTCGCTCCAGGGGAAGCCGATCTTTGGCGTCAACCTGGAGAAAGAGAGAGAGACAGAGAGAGACAGAGAGAAGGGGAAAAAGAGCGAGACAGGGAGAAAGAGAGAGGAAGAGCCAGAGAGAGACAGAACAGCAGAGAGAGGGAGAGAGAATGCGAGAGACAGGGGGAGACAGAGAAAGTGAGGATGATTTAAATTCTGTCAACAGCCCTTCAGGGTTAGGGTAAGGGTGGTGTGTTTCCTGTGTTACTAAGCAGAATGGACCAGTATGTACTGCTGGCAGGCAGCAGAGGGCGCTAGTGAAACACAGCTGCTCTGGCCTGAACGTGCTCAGCCGTCTCCATGGTAGCAAGCCTGACGCTGCCTCATGGCATGTGAGGAAGCATTCTGATTGGCTGACACTGTCTGTTACCACAGAAACACAGATCAAGCACAAGAGCAGGTTGACATACACATACAGTTGTGTGGCTGGGTTAGCTTCAGAGACTGGGAACTAGGGTCAGGGACCAGATATAAGGAGTAGGGGTAGATGTGCTAGGTACTAGGTTTAGGGGATAGTTGTAGGTGTCAGAGGAATGTACTAGGGTGAGGGGCTAGGGGTAGGTAATATAGGAGTAGGCACTAGAGTTAATGTGATTAAGTTTTTAACTTCACGTTAGGGTTACATGAACTACCATGTAACTACATAACAATGTCTATAGTACTAACATTGTAGAAACACAGCAATGCTTATGTAGTGCGCTGTGTTAGCAGTACAAGTTATTGCGTGAAACTTGGTATGGGGCCGGCTAGGCTTTCCAGCGGTAAGAGGATGTTAACGCTGATCTTGTTTTGGTAACAACCTTCAACTGCCCCTGTACAGCATCCACATGCTCCTTCCATCCCTCCCTCACACAGTGCCTTCTTCCATCTTAGCAACATTCCACACCGCTAACGGCGAATACAATTTCATGAGATTTCAATTCCTACGTACCCACATGGTTTTGACTTCAGGTCTTGCCATGCAGTGACATGGTAGTTAATGTAACCTTAACGTGTTACGTGTGGCGTGGTAGAGGTGCAGTAGGAGAGTGTGGCGTGGTAGAGGAGCAGTAGCAGAGAGTGGCGTGGTAGAGGAGCAGTAGGAGAGTGGCGTAGTAGAGGAGCAGTAGGACAGTGTGGCAGGGTAGAGGAGCAGTAGGAGAGTGTGGCATGGTAAAGGAGCAGTAGGAGAGTGTGGCGTAGTAGAGGAGCAGTAGGAGAGTGTGGCGTGGTAGAGGAGCAGTAGGAGAGTGTGGCATGGTAGAGGAGCAGTAGGAGAGTGTGGCGTGGTAGAGGAGCAGTAGGAGAGTGTGGCATGGTAGAGGAGCAGTAGGAGAGTGTGGCGTGGTAGAGGAGCAGTAGGAGAGTGTAGCAGGGTAGAGGATCAGTAGGAGAGTGTGGCGTGGTAGAGGGCAGTAGGAGAGTGTGGCAGAGTAGAGGAGCAGTAGGAGAGAGTGGCGTGGTAGAGGAGCAGTAGGAGAGTGTGGCGTGGTAGAGGAGCAGTAGGAGAGTGTGGCGTGGTAGAGGAGCAGTAGGAGAGTGTAGCAGAGTAGAGGAGCAGTAGGTGAGTGTAGCAGGGTAGAGGAGCAGTAGGAGAGTGTGGCAGAGTAGAGGAGCAGTAGGAGAGTGTGGCAGGGTAGAGGAGCAGTAGGAGAGAGTAGCAGGGTAGAGGAGCAGTAGGAAAGTCTGGCGTGGTAGAGGGCCAGTAGGAAAGTGTCTGACTTGTCTTCGTGCTCGTAGATGTTGAGGCCCAGGGCGTCCACCCCCAGCCACAGCTCAGTGCCCTTCTTGTTCTTGATCTCAAAGTAGTTGACCCCATACATCTCCAGGTCCTGGGCGATCTTCAGGTACTCCATCATGGAGTCCTCCCTGCTCACACAGATACACACACACACAGGCACCGGATGTGTCAGATGAATGACATGTACACACACAAACAAGTATGTAGTGTATAAGTCAGGATAGTGACACAAACACACTTCTCACCATGTACACATATCCTGACGTCAAAAGATCTCAACGCGTACCTTGACAGACCCAGACAAAGGAAACACACATTCACACACGCGCACATACACTCACACGCGCACACACACATACACTCACACAGACACTCACACACACGCACACACACACATACACTCACACAGACACTCACACACACGCACGAACACGTACCTCAGCATGCCTCTGTGCTCCTCGTGCCAGCTCTGTATCCTGTCTTCCCACTGCTCCTTGGTAAGCTTGTGCTGCTCCAGTACTCTGCAGGACACACACACACACACAGATTAGACCCGACTAAAGACACACACACACACTCACAGAACACTAACACAGTCTCATACCACTACTATATAAGGGACACCTTTGGTTTGCACCTAAAGCATATTTGAGTCTATGCGGAGCATAGTCTCCATCCACATGAACGATGGCCGTCCGAGCACACAAACACACACACACATGTACATGCACACACACACCCTCACCACACACACGTGCACACACGTACAGGCCCCCTCTCAGAGGAGGGGGGCGGGGAGGAGACGGGCAGCACACAGAGGGGGTCCTGGGGGCCGGTCCTCCCAGTTACTATGACAACACGGCACCCACTCGAGCAGGAAGTGAACAGGCTAGACTAGCACTTGGTGGGGCTGAAGTGGAGGTTTTAACGTGGTGAACTTACAGCGATCCGTTGACTAGTAAACTATGAGAAACAATCATAGCTGCTGATTTGATCCACACCAAAACATGTATTGGAAACAAGTATTAGAATGACATCAGGACAGTTTAGAGTTAAACCTAGCGGAGAACGTCTCTGCTCGTCTAGCCAGCGTTCTACCCAGTGTCCTACCCCACAGACAGACAGACAGACAGACAGACAGACAGACAGACAGACAGACAGACAGACAGACAGACAGACAGACAGACAGACAGACAGACAGACAGACAGACAGACAGACAGACAGACAGGAAGGCTTGCAGACCTCTGGGGCAGCAGTCTGTCTGAGGTGAGGTATCCAGCCTTGTGGATGTCCTTGCTGTAGTCAGCGTATTTGGACTGGACAGAGTAGGAAGCCAGCAGCACGGCCGTCTCTGGAGGACAGTAGTTCTCATCGTTCAGTATGGCCTCCTTCACCTGGAACACACAGCATGGCTTTACTCTGCATCTCTACATCCCTACTCGACATATCTACTTTACATCACTACTCTACATCTCTACCTTCCATCTCTACTCTACATCTCTACCCTCCATCTCTACTCTACATATCTACTCTACAGCTCTACCATCCATCTCTACTCTACATCTCTACTCTACATCTCTACCTTCCATCTGTACTGTACATCTCTACTCTACATCTCTACCTTCTATCTCTACTGTACATCTCTACTGTACATCTCTACATTCCATCTCTACTGTACATCTCTACTCTCAGCCCTGTTCTCTACTTGCAGGGAAACCTCCACTGACGCTGGAGTTCCTGTTACAAACATCATGACATATTTAGGTGCTGAATTTTTTAATAAATTAAATTATTTTATAAAATCTTGACCTGCAAAAACAACATAGAGGTTCACCTCCGGGCTGACGGAAGGATGGGCATGTTTATGTGTGTGTGTGTGTGTGTGTGAGTGTGTGTGTGTGTGTGTGTGTGAGTGTGTGTATGTGTGTGTGTTTGTGTGTGTATGTGTGTGTGTGTGTATGTGTGTGTGTGTGTGTGTATGTGTGTGTGTGTGTGTATGTGTGTGTATGTGTGTGTGTGTATGTGTGTGTGTGTGTGTATGTGTGTATGTGTGTGTGTGTGTGTGTGTGTGTATGTATGTGTGTGTGTGTGTGTGTGTGTGTGTGTGTGTGTGTGTGTGTGTGTGTGTGAGTGTGTGTATGTGTGTGTGTAAGTGTGTGTGTGTGTACCTGCAGAAAGAAGAGCCTCTGTGTGATCTCCTGGATCAGCTCCTCTGACACGTCCTCGGGGAAGAACTTGGCCCTGAACTTAAACTGGAGGGGGTTTTCCTTCTTCACATCCTGCTGGGTCACCTGGGGTACAAACAAGCATCCACACACACACACACGCATCCACACACACACACACACATCCACAAATCCACACATGCATACACATACAAACATTGATACACACACTCGCACAAGCAAAGACACATCACACTGTCAATATGAACATCAGGTGAACACCGAGCACAGAGTATACATACATAAACAAACACGCATACACGCGCACACACACTGACCTTTTTGTTGAGCTTCAGCCAGGTGCTGTATCCTTTGCTGTCTGTGTACTGGAGGCCAAAGAACCACACCTCCCTCAGCCCCACGGTCTTGACCACCTGGAACACACACACGCGTACACACACACACGTACACACACACACGTGTCAGTGTGGCGTGATCCCAGTATGGTGGCACATATCACTGCTGCTTCCCCTCCTCTCCTAATCCCCATTCATAGTCATCAGACTAAAACGCTTCAGCCACTCCCTTCATCCCCTCCCTTCATCTGCTCCCTTCATCCTCTCCCTTCATCCACACCCTTTATCCACACCCTTCATCCACACCCTTCATCCTCTCCCTTCATCCTCTCCCTTCATCCTCTCCCTTCATCCTCTCCCTTCATCCACTCCCTTCATCCGCTCCCTTCATCCGCTCCCTTCATCCTCTCCCTTCATCCTCTCCCTTCATCCACTCCCTTCATCCTCTCCCTTCATCCTCTCCCTTCATCCTCTCCCTTCATCCACTCCCTTCATCCAATATAATCACACACAATAAGTATAATCAGCAGATAATCAGCACTGATACAGCACTGACAGCTCTGGTGCTGGAGGCTACTGTATGCTACTGGTTAGCACTAGATAGTTGCCGTGTATGTGTGTTTCAATGTGTGTAGGGGTGTGTATGTGTGTGTGTAGGTGTGTGCAAAGTAGGTTGCATGTTGGTAGCTCAACAACTAATATAAGACGGATGTCATCGTTGCTCTAAATTGCTCTAACTACGATACATATTGTATTTATTTTGCATTGCGATATATTGTACTACAACATATTCTTACACCCCTAATAGTGTATATATGTATACAGTATATGTACTGTTTAGTACTGTATATATATATTTACATAGACACACACATATGTAGATGTAGATGAGCCAAACCAAAGCAATGAAGATGACGGCAGAGCCCTCACATCCTGCCAACAGTCTCTTTAACTGTCTCCCCTCTGGACAGCGATACAGGGCCATCATGACCAAAACATCACGTCACCTCAACTGTTTTTCCCCCAAGCAATAGCCCTCCTAAATAGCTCCTACACATGAACTTTATGGCACTTTATTTAACTTTATTTACTGTAACATTACTATTGTTGCACTATCTCCATTCTTATTTATTATTTCGCTCATACTGGTACTATCTGTCCTTGTATTGTTGTTCTGTTTTGTCTTGTTGTTCTATTTGTGATGCTATAGCCTGCATGGAGAATACCAAAACCAATTCCTGTTATCTGTATACATGTCGAAATAAATAATAAAGTCATAAAGTCATCCCCAACTGCTTAAAGTGCTGCTGTTTCGGCTCATAAGTGTATGTGTACGTGTGTGTGTGCATGTGGGTTTGTCTTCCAATCAGACTTCTGTAAGCAGCCTATGATGTAATCTACCCCTGATCAGAAAATCAGCATGAGGAAAAATGAACTGACGGCTTTTCATGAATGAGATACACAGAGACACACAAACACCCTATCACTCTCTCTCATTCAGTAACACACACACACCCTATCACTCTCTCTCATTCAGTAACACACACACACAGCGGTTCACATGAAGGTCTAGCCACAGCCAGCGTGCATCAGTTACTGGCAGAGAGCTGGTTGCTATGGAGACTTCTGGGCACCGGCATCAGACATCGACAAGTGGTGAGTCAACGGTCTGTTTCTGGCCCGACTCAGCTGTACGGACCTGTGTGCGTGTGTGAGTGTATACGTGTGTATGTGTGTGTGTGTGTGTGTATGGGGATCATAAATAGACTGCATGTAGATGATGCCCCTATCCAGAACATCTGTGATCACATGATGGCCCTTTTCATATTTAAAAAGAGAGAGAGATGTGCCGTTTTCTTTATAGGGGTGTGAGAGCTTATGTGAGCAAGTGCATTAAAGTGTGTGTGTGTGTGTGTGTGTGTGTGTGTGTGTGTGTGTGTGTGGTGGAAAGCCCCAGAGGAGTCAGCAGAAGAGGATCGTCCCAGAGTCAGACTCTGGGCTGTGGTCCAACACTGTTTCAGTCAAAACCTCTCTGAAGCAGTGGATGGACCTGGTTCCACCGTCTGAAGGAACAGAACACACCTGGTACCCTCCTCTGAAGGAGCAGAACACACCTGGTACCCTCCTCTGAAGGAACAGAACACACCTGGTACCCTCCTCTGAAGGAACAGAACACACCTGGTACCCTGCTCTGAAGGAGCAGAACACACCTGGTACCCTCCTCTGAAGGAGCAGAACACACCTGGTACCCTCCTCTCATTCAGACCTTCTATCCTACTGTAAGTGTGAACCTCAACCTACACACACACACAAACACACACAAACACACACACACACACACACACACTTTTCCTTTTCTCAGCAGGCTGTCTCTGAGCACTGCAAACTGAAAGATAACCATTCTCCTCTCAAACAATATAAACACACATACACACATATGCCTCCCACCTCCTACCATTCTCCACCAGCCTCTCTCTGTGCTCATCTGTCTCTCTGTCACTGACATGGGGACAATGACTGTTCTGTCCTTGACCAGTCCAGGCCAGCTCGGCTCAGCCTAGTCCAGTCCCTCCACACTCCCTAACCAGGACTGCCCTCCACTTCTCCACCAGTCCACTTCAGTTTAGTGAAGAAAGAAAATAAAATGATTCCAAAACCAGCATAAGTTAGTAGTGTAGTATAAGTCAGTCGTGTATTAAGTCAGTAGTGTAGTATAAGTCAGTAGTGTATTAAGTCAGTAGTGTAGTATAAGTCAGTAGTGTAGGTCAGTAGTGTAGTATAAGTCAGTAGTGTAGGTCAGTAGTGTAGTATAAGTCAGTAGTGTAGTATAAGTCAGTAGTGTAGTATAAGTCAGTAGTGTAGGTCAGTAGTGTAGTATAAGTCAGTAGTGTAGTATAAGTCAGTAGTGTAGGTCAGTAGTGTAGTATAAGTCAGTAGTGTAGTATAAGTCAGTAGTGTAGGTCAGTAGTGTAGGTCAGTAGTGTAGTATAAGTCAGTAGTATAAGTCAGTAGTGTAGTATAAGTCAGTAGTGTAGGTCAGTAGTGTAGTATAAGTCAGTAGTGTAGGTCAGTAGTGTAGTATAAGTCAGTAGTGTAGTCAGTGTAGTAGTAGTCAGTAGTGTAGGTCAGTAGTGTAGTATAAGTCAGTAGTGTAGGTCAGTAAGCAGGGTCAGAATCCTACCTGGTCAAACAGCTGTTTTCCTGTGGTGTTGGGCTGGATGGCAAACTCCAGCTCCGCATCCATGGTGGTCACCCTCACATTTATCTGGAGGTACACACACACACACACATACACACACACACATATATACACACACACACACACACACACATACAGAGGCATATTAACATTAGTCACGTATGGATCATGTTGTTCGTGTTGTCAGTATGTCTACGATGTTACTAATCTAAGTTCACCCGGTTCAGACAATGTATGCTGTGTGCAACAGTGTTTTCCTACACAAACACACATCTACATACCCATCTTTACCACACCAAGCAGACACGCAATGTTACTGTGATGTCACACACACTCTCTCTTTGTCTACGTCACACACTCTGCGTGGTGCGCTTCTCTCGCCCCCCCCCCCGCCACTCTCCTCTTGCCCCTCCCTTCCTCCTCTCCTCTTATCTCCCTCCCTCTTTCGCTCTCTCGCTCTATCAGTCCTCTCAGCTGGTTGTCTAATTCAACCAACTCCACCTCAAAACAGAGAGAGAGAGAGAGAGAGAGAGAGAGAGAGAGAGAGAGAGAGAGAGAGAGAGAGAGAGAGAGAGAGAGAGAGAGCAGAGCGTGTCCTAGTGTCACCTAGTGTGCTGTGTTGTGTTAGATGCGTTGTATGTACACTGCCTCCTGATTGGAACTGCCGTATGTGCTGTGTGACTCGAGGAACATACCGTTAGCGTAAAGGTCTCAGCTGACTCGGGTGTGTGAGGGTGTGTGTGTGTGTGTGTTCCATTTCCTATCAGATTTCTATAAATACCCTGCACTTCTAGTGTGACAGCCTTGCAGTGCCCCGCTTACTTACAATGAAGTGATAGTGCTGTATATGGTTCTTACACATTGGGGGGGGAGAGGTGAGGGGAGAGGAAAAGTTTCATTACCAACTGGTTCTAAGTCAAGGGTCAAAGCTAATTTTCACCTTCAGTAGACAAAGGGCATAGAGAAAAAGAGACAGAGGGGGAGGGAGAAAGAGAGAGAGAGAAATAAAGAAAATAGAAAGAGAATGAAGAAATACAGGCAGACAGTGAGACACAGAGACAGGTAGGAGAGGGGGAGGGAGGGAGAGAGAGAGAGAGAGAGAGAGAGAGAGAGAGAGAGAGAGAGAGAGAGAGAGAGAGAGAGAGAGAGGAGAGAGAGAGAGAGAGAGAGAGAGACAGAGAGACAGAGAGACAGAGAGAAAGAGATAGTGTCACAGTATCTACCATACTGGAATAGCATGCAACCTTTCCCTCAGTTCACACTGCCCCAAATTTATTTTGCCTCAAAGTCATCCAACCTCATCAGGATTTCAACAGTCAATATAACCTAAACCGCTATCTTAATCCTGTCTAGTGAGCAGAGTGCCCCCACCCCTCCCCCCCAAAAAGGAGAGTGCATCAACCCCCTGCTCAAAGGAGACATTAGAGTGTCTGTGATGTTCTCAAAGGTCTGTCAAGGTCTCAGAGGGTCCGTCATAGCCACCATAAACACAATCCAGCTCTGGCTCAAAGGACATTCGACAGAAACAAGCTCCTTTTCCAAGTCCCTTAAAATAACTATTACATCAGGGATTCCTCCAAGCCTTATTGACCGCCAGAGTATGTTGGCTAAATGTGTGTGTGTGTGTTCCGGGAGAAAAGCCCCACACAATCCCAAGGAAGGCTTGTCAACGTGGAACGGTCCGCTTTTAGAAGAGCAAGGAACACTGTTGTGTCACTTGTGGCTTGGAAAACAGATTTGACGTTATTATGTGTGTATTTAGGGAAAGAGAGAGAGAGAGAGTGGGTTCCCAGTGGCTCAGTGGATGAGTGTTTAACGCCTCACAACTCATTTCCTAAAAAGCCTGGTGATGGTTCTACGCGGGGATTTAAACGTCGAAGAGCTGGAAAATAAACCAACCTGGATTAACCCGTCTTTAGACTGAGTGAAGGCCCGTGATCATGTAGCTCATGGACAGTACATAGTGTAGCTAACGGGGAGCTAACGCTCAGGCTAAATCCACTCTGACCTCCTACAGCCTGCTCACTAGACTAGTTTCCATGAACTGTATTACTAATGGAATGAATCTGGTGTATTTGTGCTGTTGTGATGTCCTTTGCACCCAAAATAGCTTACTTGAGGGACAGCTAGTGTTTGTGTGTGTGCAAGAGAGAGAGAGAAAGAGAGAGAGAGAGAGAGAGAGAGAGAAAGCGGGAGACAGACTGACATAGATAGAGCAGCAGACAGAGCAAGATGTGGTCAAACTGATAAGTTCTCACCAACTGTCAAA
Source organism: Hypomesus transpacificus (assembly GCF_021917145.1). Classification (NCBI taxonomy): domain Eukaryota; kingdom Metazoa; phylum Chordata; class Actinopteri; order Osmeriformes; family Osmeridae; genus Hypomesus; species Hypomesus transpacificus. The sequence goes on along the minus strand of NC_061082.1, from coordinate 17,375,393 downwards.
CCTACACCAGCTGTGTGGGTTTGACGTTCGGCATTCGACACTCCTAATTCGGTATTTGGCAATTTGCCAGTAACAGACAGTGGTTGATCTGTGATCCATACGGAACCCTGTAATTCCCCAAAATCTCGATGCAGAGTTGCAGTGAAAAGATACAGACTAGACTATTATGTTTTAATATATCTTGTTTGTGCTGTATTTTACTCTGAAGTGCTAATTTCATTTGATTATTAACAAGCGTGAATTAGTTATGACCAAAAAGTTATCAAAAAGCAACAAAATAAAAAAGAGCAGTGACAGTCATAGCTAGCTGATGGAGCAGAAGAACTTGAAACGCCACTAGCATCATTTAAATAGCATGATTATTAACAATAACATTCAGGTAAATGGAAAGCAAAGTTACATTTGTAAAATATATTTGCTGATAAGGACAATGATCCCATCCATGACTCAAATCCGCGGTTCAATCTGAATTGTGAGTTTAGTGATCTGATGCTGCATTACTTGCAGGTACATCATTTGACTGGTAGATACTTGAGTACCAACAGCAGTAACCACTTCAACTGCAAGAGGCCAAGTTGCCCACCCAAGTTACTCATCAATCGTAAACAATTTAGCAAAAGCAAATCATATACTTCCAAAATGATATGGATTTACATTTAAATAACCAAAACAAAGGACATTAAATCGGCAAAATGCCGGCAGGACACAACACACTGCGATGGATTCAGTCCACCGCCCACCGTCCATTGCCAATGTATTCGTCATATGACGAACGCTTCCAACGCTGGACTGTGTGTGAGTGTGTACGTGTGTGTTTCAGCGAGCAGAGCCTGTGTGTTCTGTTTAGCCAGACAAGCCTCATTAAATGCACAGCTGTTTGTAGCTAAGCCGTTTAGCAGGGGCTTTAGGGCACAGAGGGCCTGTCTGGGTCTTCACCCCCCCTCACCCCTCCACCCCACCCCCCACTCCTCCTCGTCCTTCCATCCATCCACCCTCCCTCCATTAGCCTGCTCCTCCATTCCCTCCTCCATTCACCTTCCTTACTTCTCTCCTCCTCCCTCCCTCCATCCTCCTCCCCCTTTCACCTCCCCCAGACAGACAGTCTGTGTCCAGGGCCTTGGGAGAGATAATCCCCCTTAACCCCTCCTCTCCAGGAGCACAGACAACCTGGGGGAGGAGGAAGAGGAGACGGCAGAGATTGAGGTGGAGCAGAAAGAGGGAGAGATTAAGTACAGTAGAGGTAAGAGAAGGAGAAAGAGGAGGAGGGAGAGGCGGGTGTGTGTGAAGGAGGTGAGGGAGAGGAGGTAGAAGAGATGGAGGTGCAGATTAATGACAATGTAGAGGAAGAAGTGAAGGAGAGGAGGAGGTGGTCAAAAATAGGAGGAGGGCTGGGGGTGAAGGGGATGATGGAGAGAGAGAGAGAGAGAGAGAGAGAGAGAGAGAGAGAGAGAGAGAGAGAGAGATGAAGGGGTATAGGAGAGGGAGTAAAGTAGAGTAAGGGGAATGAAGGATCAGATGAAAGAGATAGGTGAACAAAGAGAACAGAAGGAATAAAACTGTCAGAGAGAGAAGAACGTGGGGAATTCACTCGCTTTAGGGTGTGTGTCTGTGTGTGTGTGTGTCTGTGTGTGTGCAAGAGAGAAACAAAACACGAGAGAGAAACAAAACATTTGAGAAGGAGGGAGGTAGCGTGTGTGTCTACAAGAGTGTGTGCATGCCAGCAAATGCAGGTGTGTGTGTGTGTGTGTATGGTCAGGGCAGGTTGGGGGTTAGTGAAGTTCACACCCTATAATTAGATTTAGTGACTTGGATAATTCCCATTATATTAATGAAAACTGGGCTCTGAAATATTTAGCGCTGTGGTCCGGAGGGGCGGTGTGTGTGGGGGGGGGGGGTCGACATGTGCAACACGGCTCAATAAATCAATAATGCATCAAGTCCCACTGTGCCTTTCACCGTGGCCAAGCAGACTGATACATGCTTGGACACACACATGCGCTAAACATGCATTCACACACACACACACACATATACCCAATTTATGTGTAAACAAACCAGACCTCCTAAAGGGGATTTGACTATGTGGACACACTCAAAGTAACAAGGAAAAGGTGCTATGAAGCAGCCAAACCCAAGACACACACACACCTGAGAGAACGGTCGTTTACTACGGACCTGGTACTTAGCAGCAGCTCTCACAGGATGAGAGACCCAGCTCGGGGGTCCAGCCAGGGTAGGACAGGAGAACCAGAGCTCCCTCATTATAACCTGCCCAGGAGGAGGAGAGGCTGCGAGGCCTGCTTTAACAGCCCGCCCCTGGGGGCCTGGATGAGGGGAACGTGACCTATACCTGCCCCTGACCACCACAGGGGCCCGCTCAACCCCCACAGATCCCCCTTTAGGAGCACCAAACACAGTGATGCATGGAGAGGTCTAGACTGGTTCTCCATTTTAACCCCCTTGGTACTCAACTGGTACTATCTCATTGTACTATAACAACTAGATGGATCTTAGCTGTTGCTTGGTATGTGCATAGAATTTGCAGGGTGGGTTTTGGGATCCAAGGTCATAAAACAATGCACACACTGGAGAGTATCACAAGACAGAGATTTACTTCCTTGGACCTGCGATCCAGCATGCACAAGACATCCTATAGGAATAAAGCCTTCTCACAGTGAGCCATTCAGGGGCTTTCTCCCACCAGCTCTCCTCCCACCCCACCCCACCCTACACTACCCCACTCTGCACCATACCACCCCCCATCCCAACTCAATCACACTCCTGCTTTTCATCATTCTCTCTTTTTCATCTTCCTCGCTTTGATTTTGGTCACATGATCACCCTCTTTCCAGGAAGTGTCCCCGGGCAGCCAAGCTGGAAATGACTGAGTGTGCAGGGCCAAGCTTGCTTGTGTGTGTCCAGTGCTGGCTTTAAAGCCCTTACGTAAGCAGGGCTGCCTGGCTGCCCTCTCACTGTCTCCCTGTCTCTCTGTGTTCATGCCAGAGTGCCACAATGCACACTTGTGTCTTTCGTACCATAAATAGATAACAACGACATGTTTGTGTGGTTTTGTGAACTGACCACAAGCAGAGAAGTAGTTCTCAGTACAGCCACCGACAGGCCAGGCACTGTGTGTGTGTGTTTGTGTGTGTGTGTCTTAGTGATGTCAGTTTCCGCAAGTGTAAAATATTTCACTGACGCAAAACCAAAAAGTAGGAAATCCCGATTAAGGAAATGATTGGTCGATACAGTTTTTTTCTTTCTACCATGTCAAAATCTGTATACAAATGTTGCTTCGGATGAGGCTTCTAATTTCAGCTCATTTTAATAAGACAGGTTATTTTTCCATATATTTGAATGACAAAATACCTCATGCAGACTTAGGATAAAAAGCAACCAATTGGACATATGTGTATTCTTTTTACTGAAAGGGAAACCAGTCTTAAAAAGCTGACATATTTCTTTCCTGCAACGGAAACTTGAATCTGAGTGTTGAAAGTTCTTAAAGAACTGCCTCCTTTAGATTTTTTTTGTACAACATATTTTACAATTGGGAATTCTGTCCTGATCCGAAAACTTATGTCCACACAGTCAACATTTGTATTGACTAAGTGTGAAAGTCCTCACCTTATTTTCAACAAAGCAGACTGGCACAGTATCATCTGTCATTACTGTAACACGTGACTGGAAAGAAAAACGTTTGCCTAAAAGGAGGTAAGCATGATGCCTTTTCAGACAAGACAATCAAGTAATCCATTTTTTGTTGGCAGATATTTTTGGCCTGTAATCTGCCAATACCCATTGCTGACCGATTACTGTAATCAGTGCATCCCTACAATGAAGTCCAACAATGAGTGTGTGTTTGTGTGTGTGGTGTCTACTTAAATGTGCTGTTTCCTGTGTCTGCAATTACAGTGTCTGTGACAGTGACTGAGGTGTAGTGACAAGAAAGTGGGACTGTGGAGAGTGTCTGGAGACGACCTGCGCTTCTCCCCCCTCCTGAAGTCCTCCTCCCAGCTGGGGGAGGGGTGAGGAGGGTGAGGAGGAGTGGTGAGGAGGGTGAGGAGGGTGAGGACGTGGAGGGGAGGGGTGAGGAGGGGTGAGGGAAGGGAGGGAGGGAGGGTGAGGAGGGTGAGAGGAGGGTGAGGAGGCGTGAGTCGAGGAGAGTGAGGTGAGGGAGGGGAGGGTGAGGAGGGGTGAGGAGGGGAGGGGAGGGTGAGGAGGGAGGGGAGGAGGGTGAGGGAGTCTTGAGGAGGGTGAGGTGGGTGAGGAGGGTGAGCGGAGAGGAGGGGAGGGAGGGGGAGGGTAAGGGTGGGGAGGGGGAGGGTGTGTCTTACCGGTTTGGGCATCTTCCTCCCTCTCTCTGCCCGTCCCCTTCAGAGGAAAAGAGAAAAAAGTCGTCCTCCGTCTCGATCCCCCTCTTCTGGGCTCCAGCGCCTGCCAACAACAACCACAGGCTGGTGTCAACAACAACAGGCTGGTGTCAACAACAACAGGCTGGTGTCAACAACAACAGGCTGGTGTCAACAACAACAGGCTGGGTGTCAATGACATAGGCATTGTCAACACCTGCGTCAACACGGTAAACAACAGTGAACAATAAGGGGGAGATAGAGCGAGAGAGAAGGACACTTAGCCAAGGTTTCTTTTATTGAAGTATTTACATTTATGCATTTAGCAGAAGTATTACAGTAACACGCGCTGGGCCCGGACCTGTGAGTGTGTGTGTGTGTGTGTGTGTGAGAGTGAGTGAGTGAGTGAGTGAGTGAGTGAGTGAGTGAGTGAGTGAGTGAGTAAGAGACAGAGCATGGTTGGATGGATGAAGTAGTCCTCCCTCACACAGAGAGTAGCAGAGCCAGAAAATAGTGTCTCTTAGTTCAGTAATGAGAGGAGGCTGTGCAGCAATGTGATAGCCTGTACCACTGCTTAGGGCTCTCGCAAGACTGTGTGTGCGTGCCTGTGTTAAGGAAATGAGGTGCAGGTTTAGCTGAGGGAAGGTAAAATGACTCTCACTGGCACACTGGCAAGGCTGGGAAAATAGACTCCAGAAGGAGAGAAAGATATGGAGAGAGAGCGAGAAAGAGAGCGAGAGAGAGCGAGGAGAGCGAGAGAGAGCGAGACGAGAGAGAGAGAGAGAGAGAGAGGAGAGAGAGAGAGAGAGGAGAGAGAGGAGAGAGAGAGAGAGAGAGAGAGAGAGAGAGGAGAGTAAGAATAAGAGGAAAGCTTGAGAAGGAGGGGGATAGAGGAAGAATCAGAGAGGGGATGAGAAACAGAGAAACTAAGAGAGAGAGAGGGAGAGAGGGAGAGAGGGAGGCGAGCGAGAGGGAGAGCTATCCCATTATCCACCTGAGCAGAAAAGATATCAGAGGTTTGTAAAAAATACCAGCCCCTGAGCAGATGGAGGACTGAGCCTGGGAGAGATCAGAAGCTCCTTCAGATGTGATACTGGGTCACAGTATGAGACCTACAGCTCGTCTCTTTCTCTGTCCAGTCTCCTGTCCACCTTGCCGGTATTGCAGCATGATGTGAGCTAGTGACCATGCTGTCAGTTCACCAAGCTCCTCTCCTCCCTGCACCGTCCCCTACCTAGATATCACTGCTCGTTTTATAGTGAGCATACAGGACATTCTGGTGGAAACATGGCGTACATTATCTCTGTGCCTCAAATAGACAACACCACTTGGCCTTTCAGCTCCTCGCGCTACATTTACTTGAGAGGGCCTCTGTTTCTCAATATTTAATATAAGACACTTTGAGAGGGCATTTGAGAAGGGACCTGCAGACTGGCTCTTTCAAATCAAATCACATTTGATCTGTGAAGTATTTTTCACACACAAGCAATGTCACAGAGGGCTTCACAGATCGCCCCCAGATCCACACTTAGGTCCAGCCTCAGAGATGATCACCTGGCTGTTAACCTCCCTTATCGAACAAGAAGGTTCAGTCTGGATGGAAGGTCATGACCTCTGGATGGGGGAATTACCTCCACACCCACCTAGAGGCCATTGCAACCTTCCAGGTCGTTGATAATATCCAGAACCAGTCAATAAGACACAGGTACTGCACACTCACACTAATAACGCTGAGAGGCTGTGCGCGTGTGTGTGTCGGAGGGTCCCTCTCAATTGGATATGGCTTTCAGGTTATCGTTCATGCAGAAGAAAACAGGCTTTGTTCAGCACAGATTACTCCTCTCTTTCATCCCTCTCTCCTTCCATTGCTTCTCTTTCATTCATCTCTTCTTCCTCTCCTTCTCCTTTCTTACTTGTTGGGCGTTTTGCAGTATCTACCTCTACACCTCTAGCAGGATGGTTATATGAGGCCTCTGTTCACATAGCGGGCATTGGGATAATCCTGTTTTCCTTCACCCTCTCCATTCACACTGTCACTGCTTCTCAATACTCAGTGTGTGTGTGTGTGTGTGTGTATGTGTGTGTGTGTGTGTGTGCGTGTGTGTGTGTGTGTGTGTGTGTGTGTGTGTGTGTGTGTGTGTGTGTGTGTGTGTGTGTGTGTGTGTGTGTGCTCGCACCTCTGTTAGCAACTCTAGCAGCTGTGACAACATCATGCAGCAGTTGTTCTCTCTACACTGTCTCCAAACTGGGCCTCCATACATTCACTACACAGCCTCCAAACTCAGCCTCCACACAACCTCCAACTAGCATACACAGCCTCTATTCTGCCTCTACATCCTTCAAACTCGGCTTCTACACAGCCTCCAGACACGCCCCTGGCCTGGTGCCATCCTCCTACACTTAGTAATATCCTGAGTGAACGCTGTTCCGTTTCAGCCGGCACTCGTGCAGCCACGGAGATGGGCTTCCCCTGGGGCCGAGGCCGTACTGCGGGAGTAACCCAACCAGGCAACGCCACCGTAACCAGATAGCATTCGTCTGTGACACTGTCTGCAATGTGGGTCACACTACGGCGTATAACGGACCCAGTGTTACATAGCATATTAGCCTATCTAACGCAACACCTAAACTTTCTGTAATAAGATCCTGAAAATTGAATTGGAAACGTAGGTTAAATGTCGATAAAATTATGACAAGGCACACAATTTGTATTGGGAGTAATTTAATTAATGCACGTAGGTTAATACGCCTACAGGACAGGCGTTTCCTTTGTATAAACTCTGGGTCTTATAAAATATAAATATAAGACTTGGAATAGAAAGAATCTCGTTGACAGTCCTGTGCTCTCTTGGGGGAATGAACGTTGAGCAACAGGCGGGTGTGAGTGACTAGGACAGTGGCCCATTAAAACAGAATCTCCCTCAATAGGGGCCAATCAACAGGCCTAAATATCAAACGTCATCACAGCATCTGTTTCTGCCAGATGGAGACGCGGAGAACCCGAAAGTCCACGACGCGCACTAGCGCACGCAGCGGTAATAATAATTTGGCTCAAAGTTGTTAACAAAACCGTTTTAAGTTGAAGAATGGATGTGGGCAAGCTTTTGATGAAGTAACCTGAAGGACTAGCAGTTGCCTATTTGAACAACCTTAGGACATTTCGAAGGATTCTTTCTTCAAATGCGCCACAACAATGACCGAAACAGTGCTGTAATAACGTTGCTCAAAAAAGGCGCGTTGACTACACTTGTAACAAAGTTGCAGACCGCCGTGAAAACAGTTTCCGCCATGCCTTTATCAGGAGACAAACCATAACTGTCATGAAAACAACAATCGTTAGTGTAGTAGGATGAATGACTTGTTTAAAAATAATGAGATGCAAATTCGTTTTTTTGCGGTGAGAACCATAGGAGGGCAACAGTGGTATCCTAAGTCATAGCCTTGTGCTATAAGTGGCATACGGTATGTCTAATTAATTAGGGAACTAACCATGTCGGCTAAATTAAACACGGGTCATTTTAGCGTTCGTGAAGCAGCGTCCACCTATTTATTTTATGGTATTTTAGTGTGTATTCCAAATTATAGTCAAGCTACATAACATGGGCACCGTTTGTCATTTTGCGGTAAATCTGTCAAATGTTTTAAATTAGCTTTCACAAAGTAGATAGTTGCCTAACGCAAAGCGTAGGCTTTCTCCATTCATGCAAATGCTTGGTCTGGTAACAGACAATCGTAATGTCAACTAGACTTGACACTTCCAAACCCACAGCAAACCTTCCTCACATTAAAGATGGGTATAAGACCATCGAAAAGTACCTCAAACTCACCTCAGACGAAGCTCCCTTGATATAACGGGAAATGTTCCCCGGTCAACGACACACCTACTTTTATGTCCAACGAAACAAATATAGCCTGGTTTCCCGTTAGATAGGCTGCTCCGTTATTCCCGGGCAAGGTATGAACCTTGATGTAATGTTAGAAGACACTCCACTGCTCGTTCCACCAACCGGGGGAAGAGGTGCATAGTCAATATGGCCGTCGGACTCTTACCGTACGGGGCGTGGCTCGTTTGATTCTATTGGGGCGAGCAGGGGGGGGGGGGGGGGGGGGGGGGGGGGGGGGGGGGTGAGTCCGACTTATCTATACCCCTCTCTCACCTATACACGGGTTGGGAATGGAACACACACCTATGCACACAACAGTTTATTACCTACACATCTTGCGTCGAAATAAATGTACTGAATAATTGATAGCTGCTTATTGATAACTCAAATATCATGATTAAAGGAATGTCTGAAGCTGAATTATTTTTTTACAATTAGACATAGGCTAGACGTAGCCTACATTAAACATGACATAGCCTATTTATAGGGCTACATTTAATGAGTCCATGCCCAGATAAATATCCCCACGTGCGCAGAGTGCAGTTTTTGTCATCGCACACTACATGATGTGTCAACTTTATGTAGATTAAGCTACAGACGACACTGAATCATGATCTATTTAAACCACGCAACCTGTTTTCTCCACATGAATCAAGTTATTAATGAACTGGCCGGTAATGATTGTAGACAAATAAAGTTGACGAAGCAGTTAGCCCAAATGACCAGACTTGTCCATGTTATCAAACCAAAGAGCTCTCATCTAATTTCAAGGTTCTCTGTCACCGGGTTACTCATGCTTTCACGTTCACGCATGACTCACATCTCCAGGTGTTGGCTATGGTTCATTGTTCACTCACTCTGGTCTACGGGTTTCACGTAGTTATTTCACCTCAAGGCTACATAATTGTCATGACTGAAAGCCACATGTGTGGTGCGTTATCTGACACCTTGTAACCATACTGTAATGAAGTGGCTGACTCACACACGGAGACCACCGTATTCTCCTCGCCGTGACTCATACAGGTGATTTAACAGCGCCATCTAGCGGTGAAGCCGTTATTATGCCCCACTTGGCCACAACACATTCTCCAGTTTCCATATGACCAGTCTTTCCACACGTTGAAACTCCATTTACAAATAGGTAATTTGATCAAATAATTACATGATTGCTTCCATATAACTCGTGCAAATGATTACATTTAATTACAGTAACTGAAATAAAATAATGAGATGCAAATGAGTTTTGTTTGCGGTGAGAACCGTAGGAGGGCAACAGTGGTAGCCCCAGTCATAGCCTTGTGCTGTAGCGTGTGTCTAATTAATTAGGGAACTAACCATGTTGGCTAAAATTCTAAAAGTATTTTCACACGTTGAAACTTCATTTAAAAATTGGTAATTTGATCAAATAATTACATGATTGCTTCCATAAGACTTGATTACATATAATTATATGAACTGAATAGAAAGTGTGGATTTGTTGAACTGTTTACTGGTTCGGACCAATATAGCAGAGATGACGGTTTGAACAAGTGAGAACAGAAATAGTCAACACTCCCAAAACAGCAGGGATACATCCTATTGGTGCACAGGAATGTGTAACCTGATGTGTACGTTGAGCTGATGCTTTTATCGAAAGCACTGCACAGAGGGCAGTTGAACCGTTTCATTGAAAACAAAGTCAATGCTTGTCTATGCTCCTTCTGGTAAACAATTTGGTCTTTGTGTCTGAGAGATTGTTTCTCTCAGGAAGCTTGTGAGGTTTTGAGGACTCTGGCCTTCACTGGCCTCATTACTAAAATGTTGCACAACAAGCTCAAATCAAATACAAAAGAAAGAGTTTTATCACCCCAATTTACTGTTGAATGTTGACTGGACAGTGCAAATGACCACATAACACGATTAGTCTTTGTTTTTGAACCCATTCAGATATACAGATGAAAAAAGGTTTTGATATCCTTGATTTATGCCTGGCTCACATCCAGTTCCTGGTAAAGTCCTGTACTCCGGTAGTCTTAACAGGGGGTGTGGCGTGGAGGATTATGGTCTGTAATCTCCTCTGGACCGTGGGTTAACTCCTCCTGGCTCCACGGGAACCCGGTTCCCAAATCAACTCTCAACCAAGTGTTACTACCTTGTTCTACTCTACTCAACTATCTAGCTCCAAGTTACCCTACTACACGTTATAATTCCCCCAATTCTCTAACCCTATGGCAGTTTTCCATCTGCAGGCAATTGGCTTCGGGTCCTAATCTAAAACATGCCGAGTATAATCCGAGTATAATCCTAGCGTAGTTTCCCAGCCTGTGGCTAGACAACGGTGCCAAAGGTCAACACTTAAGAATACGATTTTGCTCACTTGATCCCCAAACCGTTGGATTGTAAATCAGATGAATGATACTAGTACTCCTATACAGAGTTACAAACATGATGTGGAACAGTAAGGGTACACTTTGCTTTTCCAAACCTGGAAACCATGTTAGATAACCCTCACACCAACTCCTGGGCATGGCAGTGGTTTACCCTGTGCCCGACACTCGTAGGCCTATATATAAATGTAATGGTAAACAGCGTAAATAAGTACCTGTTATGTATAGAAATGTAACAACAGCATACATATCATGACAGATATGCTACAAATACAATGAGAGCGTGAGAGAATAGGGTCGTGCTCAGCATTACTGTAAGAGCGAGAGTTGGCTGATGGAGACATACTGCCGTTTGATGCCAAAGAGGTTTAAGATAGAGCACTGAAGCCCTGTTTTGCTGAGTGTACAATTTACTGCAGCGTCGTCATATAATCTGTTGAGCAACTCTGAGAAGTACACTTTTTCCTCAGTGATAATAGCGCCGTCATTACGCACGCACCGTGAGAGACTTTCTAGTCAGAGCAACAACTTCTGACTTTTTTATGTATCTGTCTAATTTATCATTCGAGTCGTGACAAAATGTCAGTTTTTTCAGCTACACGTAAACTTTCACCTCTTTTAAACGGTTTCTTTCGCGGCCGGAGGAAATGCGCACCTATGAATGTCTTGCCAAGAGTTTCCAGCAAGTCTCCAAACTTCCAATCAATCTTCCTCGGGAACCAAGTGCTGTTAAGCACATCCATTCAGCCTATGAGGTATGGTGTACACTGTATAGTATTATAGTATAATTACAGTATATTACAGTTTACAATTATCCGTTTGAGATGTACGTATGTGAAAGCTAGTCATGACAACATAGACTGTCAGCCTGTCAGGCATAGACTCAGACAGTGTAGGCGCGTGTACAGTTCATAAAATTCAGAAAGGCGCGCCACTATTACCATTCTCATATTTTTGTCCTCAGTGTTTAGTGACAGAGTAGTTGGCTGATAATGAGCATCACACGTAGGGCAATTTGGCCTCTTAAATTTCCCTTTTACTGTAAATGGAATTGAGGTGATGCAGTATGTAAACCTAATAGCCTAACCCATGCATTGTTCTGTTTTCCGGCATTTCAGCTGTGAAAGCTTGGATTAAACCCGCTAATCATTTTTTTTTTTGTGCACGTTAGATAATATGACAAAGACGCCTTTATTTCGTAGTTTCCAAAACAAAGTCCGCTTTCAACTGTATTTTAACAAAGTGGATTGTAAAGCGTTGGTCTTCATATCACAGTTTCTTTGGAAGCTAAAATGTATCGTCCAATTACAACTGTGATGAAAATTTATAGCGCAAGGTCAAGGTCAGAAGTCATTAATATAATTCTAGAGAGCTCATTCAAGAGAGAGTTGATCAAACAGAACACCAAACCCTTGACTAGCTACCTCCTGGATACTAGTGTAAGCTAACTCTTTGAATTGAGTACATTTAATGTTATTGAATTGAAACAGCAAAACTGTTTTCCGTCGGGCAAGGGTGAAATAAAAAAATCCAGTGCAGTTTATGAATTCTTCGTCAGGTGCGGAGCACAGGGGAAACTCAGACAAGGCAAAAATACCGTATTACCCACACTAGAGGGGTCATCCCTTTTGAAATGTCAGTCTTGAATTTAATCTGCAACAGCCTACATATTTACACTACTAGATATAGTTTAGCTAATCCTATTTTGGGAAATATTGGGATATTTCGATAACTCATTATGTAGCCTATTAGGGTAGACTTTGATGTAACCCGTATCGTTCCTGTAAAATTAGTATTCTACTGGGATTTCTGGTTCAAATAATTCCGGAGAAAAAAAGATACCAATTCTATTATTGAAAATAGGTTGTTTAATCATGACCTGCCAAGACACATCCTGTGGAAGACTTTGATCTGTTCCAAGGCCAGAGCGTAGAGTCACTAGGTTATATGATCTTCTCAGTTTAAGGTTAGGTTGCACACATTCATGCTTGGATTAAAACCCCTACCTTTGCTTACCTTTATCTGATGTGACGATGATCCGCCTATAACCTAGGGAGAAGTTCTGTGTAGGTTTTGCATGGCTGTGTGGAGACTGGAACTTGTTTAATCTTCTTTAGATTGAGAAGCACTCGAACATGGTGCACACAACTCTAAAGGGGCTGGTAGGAGTAGGACAGAGAAACACACACACACACACATACCAACAAACAGCACACAGAACATTTCTAATTGTTCATTTACCACCAGGAGTGTTCGTTTTTGGGAAGGCCCAGCTTCCCAGACATGGATCAAGCCATCGCCTTGACTAAAAACGTTTTCAATGATCTTCATGGTCTCTTACTTTGCTTAATCCATGTGTGAACCTGGGCCTGAGTGTTTATATACTGCAGGTATCTATATAGGTACCTCTATAAATGCTCCTGGTGTTAAATTAACACTGGTTATTTACAGTCAAATTATACAGATTTGATACGTTTTTACCATAGTATTTGTAGTGTAATGTACATTGTTTACCAGACGCTGCTTCAGATGCACAGTTCAACATCGTCACGTGTCAGAGTGTAGTTCCAACTAATGGGCACAAGAGGGCAGCAAAGCATCACTTTGATGCTTCATTTCCAATTTTGCTCTGTTGAGAAAAAAAACGACGTAGTATTTCATGAAGTTTTCATGTTTATTTCATGTTGTTTAACTCATCAATCTGTTGGCCAATATGTACTAATTAGGGTTTGAAAAAAAGTGAGATTGCTTAACTGCAGAAATGGCACATTGGTATTGTTCACATATAGCTTGTGATTTTGTTCACAAAGAGAGCAGTGTTAGCGTTAGGGGAAGGGACATGAGTAATGCCCGTTATTAAACTCTCAGTATGAACTCCATTAAACCCCATGAAGGTATCTGCTGAGTGAGAGGGTATACTCTGCAGCTTTTATAAACCAGACAGCCAATCTCTGCTGTCCACACAGAAACACACTGTCCTTGTAAAAGTCACAATTGTGTCGTGTGTGTTTATTTGAGAGACAGAGAGAGAGAGAGAGAGAGAGAGAGAGAGAGAGAGAGAGAGAGGTGAGAGGGAGAGAGAAAATCAGTGTGAGAGAAAGGGGCAGAGAGAGCAGGACCGGGAGAGAGTGAAAGAGAGGGAGTGTGAGATATAGAGATAATTCTATCCAGTCAGAAATACCTGATTACAGTAAATGAGCTTTCTGTCTGAGTTATGTGTGTGACCATCTCTCTCTGGCTGGCAGGTCTGCAAAAAAAGTGACAGTTCAGTTTGTCACTCCGGCCGGATTTAAGATCTCAGGCTCGGGGAACGCTGGCGACACACTCCTGGATGTGGTGGTCAACCAGAAGTTGGACTTTGATGGCTTTGGTAAGAAGGCTCTGCGTCACATGATCATCCAACCATGAAAGGTTGTCCAATGGCAGCTTTCCTCGACTCTTAATTTACTGAAGACTCGAGTCCAAGGATCATCTGCAATATAAATTATAATTCCAGTTTATACTCATTATTGTTTTCCCATTCTGTAGTTTTCAAGTAGAAGGTGTCGTTTCTGCAATGGAACGGGACAGGTGTGACAAAGTTCCCAACAGGAAATCAGGAGTTAATATAGATACCATAGGAAGCCATTAGGTAATGCCCATATTAGGTCTAGTGCTGAGGTCGACCTGGTGTCAGTCAGAATGGGGTTCTAGAACGTACTAAAATGCTGCCCTGGTCTACAGGGGTTCCATGGCTGAGAGGGGGAGGAAAGGGATGAGAGAGGGAGAGAGAGGGAGGATGGAGCTATGGGGAGCAGGGGGAAATTGTGGAGACCTAGACAGCGAGAGTTGGGGTGGGAGGAAAACGAGTGTGTCATCCAAGATGCTACCAAAAGTCTCCTTTTCTCTCTCCTCTCCTTTTCTCTCCTCTCCTCTCCCCTGCTGAATGTCGCTCCTATTTTGGTATTGGGTTGATCATATCTGCCGTCCTGGGATCCTTCAAAGAGGGTGGAAGAGAGAGAGAGAAAGAAAATGGGGGAGGGCAAGAGAGTGGTAGGGAGAGGGATAGAGAAAAGAACTAAGAATGGAAAGTGCTGGTTAAGGTGCTGTAGTAGACGCATGTAGGAATGTATAAGAGAGGTTGGTCATCGGTCAACATCTCCTTCTAAAGCTTTTTTCAGAACAGTTGCCATAAGCCTTTGTACTGGGATAAGGAGTTCTGGAGAAAACTCTCAATGGAGCCTGCCCAGGGACAGCCCTACCTTTCTCTCTCTCTCTCTCTCTCTCTCTCTCTCTCTCTCTCTCTCTCTCTCTCTCTCTCTCTCTCTTTCTATGGGTCTGGGACATGGATTCTAACCCAAGTCTCTCAAATCTACAGTGTGTGGGAACATAAATAAATATTAACAAATGATACAGCATCAAAGATAAAGTCTTATTTGATCCCTCCGTGTGTGCTTCACATAGGAGCAAGTTGAGTGATGTTGGGTATTAGCAATAGATACACACATCTCTATGCTATACAAGCATGCTGTGTACTCAGAAATAAAAGTGTGCAACCAATACCTAGAAGTGCAAACTTGAGCTGGAAAGTAGCACTTCTATGACCTCCGAGCAAATCTGTTGTTGCTCGGAGACCATGGTCTTGTTTGCACCTTCTTGCTCTGTTGACAAGGTGCCAACGGTCAGTTTACCTGCTTTACCTTCTACCTATTATCAAGCAGGTATGTCTTATACATCAGCCAAAACATCTTTGTAATTTTAAAACGTTTATATAGATAGGTTTAGTTATGTCGGTTAGCTACTAGTTAGTTACCTTACTGTAGTAAATAGTTTACTAGCTAGCCAAGTGAATCACATCTAAGAACATAGTAGAAAGTGTGGGCATGCCTTCGTATTCGTGTGGATAAACTTAGTGGAAAAAGTTGGCTAGACTGGACATCTCCATGATAGGTGTATCTGTACATGACTTGATAGGTTGATTCTGACCAATAGGAGGATTGGTTTCATTCCATACGATGACCAGTAGGAACTCAATACATAAATGTGTTGTTATTTCCAACATTTTGGAGAGTTTTTATAACTATCTCAATGATACATGTACAACATAAACACCAATTAAGATCAATACAATTGGAACAGAATTCTGTTCATAAATATGGTGTTTTACGTACTAACCTTACATTGCCCTCCGCAGATTTTCATTGGCCTGGCTTTCGACACAAACGTTTTGTTTTCTAATGTCCTGCCTTTGTTTGACTTGGCAACATATTCAAGACTGAGCTACAGGACTGCTACAGGGGAAGTCAAGGTGGACTTGAGCTACCTGCTACAGTCCTCTGTTTGTGTGTGTGTGTGTGTGTGTGTATGTGTGAGTGTGTGTGTGTGTTTGAGTGTTTTGCTTTGAGGAGTTTGTTGAGTCAGTGCTAGTCCAATTCTTGCCTAGGCAATACTTCTTCCCACAATATCAACAGTGTTTCTTTGCCAGTTTATCTGTGGTTTTCTGGCCAACAATAACACCACTCACCTTTTATGACCTGCCAGTCTATAAATCTCAGGCTGGAAGGTTTGCCATTGTCAATTTTGTACTGACACACAATGTTATTGTTCTGAACATTGCCTATTGCCCAACGATTAAATAATTCACTTTACAAAGAGGTGAAAAATATGTGTGCGATTCTACATGCAGCTCCCACCCAAACACAGACACACACCATTCCATCCTGCTAGCTTTGATCTGTTTCATGACAAATTACACCTTTGACCTGGCTGTCTCACTGCTATCTCTCTCTCTCTCTTGTTCTCTCTCAGTCTCTCTCCCTTTCTGTCTTTCTTTCTGTCTCTTTATCTCCCTCTCTATCTGTCCCATAGGGGGATAGGTTAGGGTTCAGATCTCTATCCTGCACATGATAAATATCTATATGTTTCTTAAACAAGACAGAACCAGAACCAGAGCGGACAGGTTTTAATTAATAAAATCAATGTTTAAAAAGTCTGTGACTCGATGACGAACAAGGCAACAGAATTGTGACCTTTTTAGCCATACGTCTGCTAACTCAGCTAACGCACATTAGCAAACTCGGCTAACCCAGTTAACCTAGCTAACCCAATTAAGCTAACTAACCTACAGCCTTTAGCTTAGCATTCCCAGCTAACTCAGCTGCCCTACCAGGACCAGCTGGTTAGTGAGAGGAATGTCGGGGTGGTCAGAATCAGAATCAAGGTGTGAGAGGGTTTCTGCTCTCCCTCCATCTCCCTCAGACCTCCATGAGGGCATTTGGAAACCACACCATTCAGATAACATTCTCCACATTCAGTCTGGTGGAATTCTGGGAAACGGTTTGGAATGTAACATGTTTGTTTGACTGAGGTGATTTTTACAGCCTGTTTTGGGGCCGGGTCAAGGCGTGGGTGAGTTGGATGTTTTTTGGACTTGCTGTCTTACCTTCCCTCCTTCCCTCCTCCCCTCTCCTCCCCATCTCCTTTTCTCCTCGATTACACCCTCTCCTCTCCCCATCACATACCCTCTCTCTCCCCTCACTCGCACCCTCTCTTCCACACGTTTACTCTCTTCTCTCCTCTCCCTTCCTACCTCTCCTCTGCTTCACCCCTCCCCTCTCTTCTCCCCTTTTCCTCTTCTCCCCTCCTCCCCTCTTCTCAATTGCCTCTTGTCCCTGCAGCCAAATCGTGGCAGTGTGCCATGTTCACCACAAGCGTTTGTAAATGTGAAGAGCTGTCCGGAGAAGGCAGGTTGGCTGCCTGTATGAACCCGTCATCTTCAGATACGTCCAGACGTGCTTCTAGAACCTTCTAGAATGTTGTAGTGTTTTAGAGCTCCCTGTTCTCCGAGGTCGACCTGACAGGAAGTTAGCAGCAGAGGTTTTCTGGGTCCAGTGGGGCTCAGCCCTCTCAAGTAGAACATTACCAGCGAGAAAAACAGACGCCACGAAGGCGCAGACCAATCAGGAAACAGATACAACTTGGTTGTGGCTTTTCCACCGAAATGTTTATATTTTTTTCATTGAATGACGTCAAACGCTTTATGAGAGCCTTACACATGGTCGTTATTTAGAATGTTGTGATTGTGAAGTCGACGGGCTGAACTCTCTGCACGGCAACACTTCACTTTCGCACACAGGAAGCACATTCCTATTGGATGGATTCTGTCATGTTTACTCTGTTTGAGCAGATAACACTGCTGTCACCCGTGTGTTTAATCCTCCTACAGGCAACACTGCTTCAACTGGGTAGAGATCAGGTATGCTGCTGCTGGGAGTTGAGGAGTTGCAACTGATAAAAGAAAAATAATAGAGTGTCTGTGTGTGTGCGTGTCTGTGTGTGTGTGTGTCCAGGCGCGTGTGAGGGGACCCTGGCTTGCTCCACTTGTCACCTCATCCTGGACCAGCCGGTGTATGACCAGCTAGGGAACCTGGCTGACGAGGAGATGGACATGCTGGACCTGGCCTATGGACTCACAGACACGTGAGGCTCACACACACACGCATACACTCACACAGACACTCACACACACACTCTCATACACACACTAACACCCACTAACACACATACATACATACACACACTCACACACACACACTCACACACACACACTCACACACACTAACACACTCACACACATACACGCAGGCTCTGCTACACACACACGTTCTCATACACACACTAACACACGCACACACACTAACACACATACAATGTGGAAGAAAGGTTTTGTTTGTCTTCGCTGGAACAGCGTATCAGGATTACAGCAAGAAAACAGCTGATTGTAGAGAGTTAGTGGACACCCCAACAAGAAAAATGACCAGTTTCAGAGAAACGGTGTTATAGCAGGGTCACTACCTCTGAGGCATGGAGGTCAGAGGTCGGTATGTTCCCGGAAAAACAAATATAACTCACAGCAAACAGATGTTTGTTATTCAGTCAGGCAGATGCTACATCATAGACCTGTGGCTGTCCTCACTGTACACAATATAGGTTACAGTAGGAATGTATTTGAATAAATATTACCGTAAGACAGAGTACATGAACAGATACTACAGTAATAAGGCAATAGCTGATCTACTGAAGATGATTACAGTAACATAAGCACATTAGAAATCCCAGATTTTCTGCACAAGACACACACACACGTACACATTCACACATTACCGTAACACACATGAATACACATTTCAACAAACACACACATTGACACACACTAACCCCCTCTACAGACGCAGTGAGGTGAGCATGTGGCAGGATCCAGGTTCTAACTGCCATGTGAGTGACAGGTCACCTGACCTCTGCAAGGATCAGAGCCAATAGTAATTACAGTAAAAGGTGGAGTTGCCATGCGAGATTAGAGAGCTTCACTGGAAACCCTGCCAATCAAAACAGACCTAATGCTACAGCAATGGTCCTCTGCCATTGGTTGAGCTCAAATGTAGCCTGTATTCCGTTGTGAAGTGAGTTAGAGTTCCTGACAGCGCCTGAGGGGATGAAGGTGAGGAAGATGATGATGCGTGTCATTAGAGACATGACTGTGGTCTCAGCTGGAGTGACTGGATGCATGAATGAACTTCATCCCCTGGAAGAGTCTACTCCAAGGTCCAGCTTAGTAACCGAAGGAATTCCCCCAAGACACGGAGGTGCCTCTGAATGTACATGTGAGAGTGTGTTTATGTCTGTCCGGATGTGTGTGTGCGTGTGTGTGTGTGTGATAGAGAGAGTGTATGTGAGAGAGAGAATGAGTGTGTGTGTGCAGGATCGAAGGGGCTGTGTTAGCAGGTCAAGGCCAGAGTGCTCCACCTATATCTCTAACAGCACTGCACATGTTACTCTTCTGTGAGCCTACTTATGTGGTTTTATAGGTGTTTTAAAGTTTGAGTGTATAGTAACATGGAGTGTATTGCTTTGCTCTGCTAAGCTGCCCCCTCCTCTTCCCCTCCACAGGTCTCGTCTGGGTTGCCAGGTTTGTCTGACGGAGGAGCTGGAAGGCATCACTCTGCGCATCCCAGAGGGGGTTAACGACATGAGAAGGGTGGACGACACAGACTCCACTAAATCCTCTTAGACCACCACACACACACATGCACACACGCGCACACACACACACCTTTAACTAGAACCACACTGATGATTTCTTGATCCTCCCTTCTCCTTGGGAATCAAAGTCGCCATGGAAGGGGATTGTACATCAATCTGTGTAGAGATAAAACCCTGCAATAAAGTAGTCTCGACCAAATATCAAACATTTTGATTGTTGAAATGCAGCGTTTCCATTCGGGTCACACACAAATACCCCTCTCTCTGATGACGACATGCAGTGAATGGCGGAGCGCCTCAACTGTGAACACTGACGTGGCTGACTGCCACAGAGAGAACATCCCGACTCGTTCCAGACCTCGGCTCTGTAACTCTGTTACGAGCTGAAACGCGGTGTTCCACACTGACACAGTCCATCATCTGGCAAACTTTGTGGACCTCCAGAAATGTCACTTCCTATGCCTAATTGAGACATAACTCAACAGAACTCCCTGTGGTAATGCACGGAATGCTCAGAGCTGTTATTAACCGGGGAGGGGGGAGGGAGGGGGGAGGGAGGAGGGGGGGAGGGGGCAGGGAAAGGGAGAGAGGGGCGAGAGGGGGAAGGGATGCTCTGTCGCTCACCTGGCAGTGATGACATCTTGTTTGACAGAGGAGCCGCTGTCGCACATCTCACACATGCCTCGTTCTGTGTGTTTGTGTGTGTGGAGGAGGGGGGGGGGGGTGGACTAAGACAGAGTAGAGATAGATAGAATAGGTGGGGAGGGATGGAAAAGGGAGGGAAAAGGGGTCTGGTAGAGAAGATGATGAGAGCAAGGAGAGGAGTATGGTTGAAGGGAAGGGTTAGACTTGGGTGTAGCGAAACAGAATGGAAACAGTGAACAGAATGTGAGCAATGCGTGGACCTGTGTATTTGCATGCATCCGTGTGTGGAATGAAGCTAAGTCAATAGCTCGTACTGTACTACACTTGCATCATTTAAAAAACAAGCGGAACTGGTTCAGACGGGAGACTGTGGTGAACTGCACAGTTGATATTACCACTGTCACAGGATGATATAATCATCCTCTCCAACGTTAACGGCGCTGTCTAGTTCAGACCAGGAAATCTCATTCATACTTTTTGTTTCCCTCCACCAACCCAGCCCCCACCCCTGGTTCTGTCTTTGTTGATGTGTCAGGGGGAATTTATGGCTGTCTGAGCTCTGAGGGCTGTCTCAAAGCAGAATAACAGCGCCAAGATGATGTTTCTGTACCTTCAATAATGTTGCGTGAAACATGACCTATGTCTCCTGATTGGACCAACTCATTAAAGTCAAGCTTCTTACTTCACCTAACCGCACCAACACAACATTCACCTAATCTAACCATAACTACATAATATTCACCTAGCCTACACACAACTGCACACAATTTAGCTACAGGTCCCATAGGTCTCGAAAGTTTAAAGTTGGCATTCCAGTCTTGGTCAGTACATTTTAATTATAAGAGAAGCCTGTATAATTACTCTGCAGTTGAGTTATTGTGTAAGTATAAAGGGCCAGATGTACTCTGAATGTTTATGTAGAGTGCGTCTTATGTAAGGCGGTGCTTAAGGTCAGAGATCAAGCTGACAATAACTACCTACCATGGAAACCACACACAGACACATGCCTAACTCACTCATCACACACACACACACATACACACCTAACACTCATCTTTCAGACACACACACACACACATTCCTAACTCAATTACCTCACACACTCACCCCTCTCTCTCTCTCTCTCTCTCTCTCTCTCTCTCTCTCTCTCTCTCTCTCTCTCTCTCTCTCTCTCTCTCTCTCTCTCTCTCTCTCTCTCTCTCTCTCTCTCTCTCTCTCTCTCTCTCTCTGTTTCTTGACGTCCATCTCTCATTCATGGACTGCAGGCTCAGGGGTCTTCCGTGCCTGGCCAGGTAACAGCTATTATTATGGTCTTTGGCATTACATAACCTGTGTGTGTGTGAGTGTGTGTTGGGTTGGTCACCAGTTCTATCTCTTCTATCAGATGGTCCTCTGAGTGCTTCCGTGACATGGAGGTCAGTCCATCTGTTTGAAGTACGGACTGGACAAAAAAAATAAGTCAAGCCTAAACTCTAACACACACATGCACACACACACACACACACACACACACACAGTTGGATGTTCTCTAGTCATCCACTGATCTTCTAAACATGAAGAGCTACCCACGTCCGTGTCATCAGGAAGGGACGGGTGTTCCAGATCAAATGGCGGCCTGTATTTGAAGCCCGACGAGGCTGAGTCGGAAGGAGGGATCACGCTTGGGGGAGGCGGTCTGTGAAAGGAGGGGGGACATGACGAGAGAAGGTTGTGGGGTGATGAAGGCTCGGACCAACGCTGCTATGTTAATACCAACAAAGGTCAGTGTCCTGTACCCCTGCTCCTTTCCTCTCTCTGACACACACACATGAAAGGACGCGCAGACACGCTCAAACACTCCTGGGCAAACGGAAAATGGCAGCTTTGAAGCAGGGGTGGAATGCCTCCACACACTACTGATCCTCAAAGCGAGCAGGCTCCCTGATAAGACACCTGTGCAGCTGATACAGGAAGTTTCTCGGTGGCAATGTGTGTGTGTGTGTGCGTGTGTGTGTATTTGGGTGTTTTTGAGGACAAGGCTTTGAAGACCAGAGCGTTTCCGAGGTCTCTTCAGAGCATCGTCTGCACAGCCCTTCACACTTACTCACACTCATACAGCACAGAGGCAGTCATCACATGGCCTTTCAACACCATGGTGCAGCTTATCTAAGACTGGGCTATCTTCCAGTTTACAGTCTGAGTCCCCCTGACAAGTATATTCCTCTCTCTGCCTCTCTCTCCCCATTCATCATTGTCCTCGCTCCTTCCGGTCCACCTTCAACGATCTGTCGTCGCATTGTGTAACACAACAGACACATTCTTCCTCTGCACGGCCCTGTAATTAGTGGTGTTCAGATGTGGACATCGTTCAGGCCCTCTTCAAAAATGACATGTTTATCTTCTAATTGCACAGTAGTGTCTTGAAATGTCAAATAAAGGCGATTGAACTTATTCCAAACTCATTTGCGTAAAAAAGCGCAGTGAAGGTCATTGGAATGTCATCTCACACGATTTTCGGACAGAAATCCTGACCCCCCCCCCTCAAAAATAAACAGCATAGTAAAAGAGGTTGTGCTTACAGTTTAAACTCAAGCATTCCAATGTCAAATGTCATCGTTGGGTTTTAAATTACAGCCCAGAAACTGATCAGAATCATCTGGAGAGTCCCTGAAAGCGACCTGTGGGGTGTGAGTTAACGCCTGCCCCACATTGCAACACCAGCATGTGTGACACTGAAACAATAGCTGGGGCACGACCAGCCTTTCTATGGAGGGGGAGGTGACGTGTGCTCTACAGAGGTTCAAGAGTGCAAAAAAGGAAGAAAATACACTTTAATGGCTGTTTTGACTCACGGTCATGAGTGAGTCGAGATCCTATCAACGCTGACCTCATCCCACTGGGACACGAGGCGGACGAGGCATGTCGGGGGGAGAGAGAGAGGGCCCCCTCTTAACTCGGCCCAACGCAAACAATGGCAAACGGGCCGTAGCCGAGGAAACCACGGAGGAATTGGAAGCAGTGGCCGCACCTGGACTGTACCAAGCTACGTGCCTCCCAGAAGGAGCGAGCAGCCGCTACGACACACGGCAACACACGCGGCAACACACACGTACGCTGTCTCCGAGGGGGCGGTGCAGTACCAACAGAATGGCGATATTCTGGAACAAGTCTGTGTTGTTGATTGTGACCTCGGGAGGGCTGGCGTTCAGAATCTCATCACCACCAGAAGGACCCGCAGGTCAAAGGTCATGGCTGCAGGAACTGAGGGGTTTGAACTTGCCCCGCCACTTCCTGTTCGCTCACGTTTTGATATCAAATTATTGGAGACGTAGCCAGAATCATTTTCTTTTCTGAGGGTTTTCCGATAATGGAGAATCTCAAGGTTCCATGTAAGAGTGTAAGAGAGGTGGTGGTCATACTGGAAACTAGACTCTAGTATCATTCAGCAGTAACAGCTCATTACTGAGTATCGCATCCTCAGCTCTCTAGATGATGTTAGTTTCTGTTAGCTGCGAGACTTGGCAGTTCGTCTGGCTACCTGGCCAGCACAGCCAGTGCTGTCTAACACAACATCAGGCCTTATGCCCAGCTTTGATACAGTATGAGTTAATAGTGGAAACTGTGATGTTTACACCAGCCTCTGGGCTTCATGAGAATGAGCAGATGTGGTGAATACAGTCTGCTACTGACAGTCAACATGACTTCATACTAATGTCCACAGACACAACACAATGCAGTACATCTGCAGTCCTGTTGGGTTTTTGGTGTCATTGGGCTATGTTGGGCTATGTTGGGTGATGTTGGGCTATCCTCAGTCTAGTTGCTTATGGTGGGTTGCATTGGACAAATTTAGGTCAAATTTGGTTAAGCTGGGCTGTGTTGGGTTACATTGAGCTATGTTGGTATATGTTATGTTAACTACGTTGGACCATGTTGGACTCTGTTGGGTAATAGTTTAGGGTTGTTGTAAGTTCTGGATTCAAACAAGATTAAAATACAAAGCAACTCTTGTTCATACCAAGACACTTTCACAAAAGCAACATTTATTATAGTCAAGATAAGTTGTTTTCTGAAGCAATGGACATCCGATATACACAATATTCACATGGTGCGTTTGGTAGCAAATATACTTTTCTTAGACAGCAGCAGCAGGCATGTACAAAAATACACCTTAGATTTCTTAGAACTCATACAATACTATAACCAAGCAGATTCATAAATACATACAACTATACACAAGGAATACAAATCATCGGAGAAAGGTGATACATATATAAAGTCTTAAGAATATATAAAAATCATATATTTAATGAAATATTGGCAGCAAAAATAATAAAACACATCATAATGTAATTAGACAACAGATATATTCTATAACATATTTAGGTGCTTTCACCTTCAAACATACATGTATAATGTACACACACACCAACCTCTCTCTCTGTCTCTCTCTCTCTCTCTCTCTCTCTCTCTCTCTCTCTCTCTCTCTCTCTCTCTCTCTCTCTCACATACACACAAATTTGCACGCACATGAAAACATACAACACCAGGATTCAAAAGGACTATATTTACTGCTCCGAAACCAAAATGACTGTCATACAAAGTCCGGTTACACATAAGACTCTTCGGCAAAGAATATTTGGTCAAAGTCGTCGACGCGAGGGTCGCTGCACCTCCGACTCTGCCACTCCCTCTTCCCCTGGACGATGGCCAGCGCCATCTCTTGACTCTGACGACTGCCCCCGTCTTCCTCCGCCTGGGAGGAAAAGTAGTCCCTAACAGCCCGCGTGGCGGAGGGAGACAGGCAAAAACGCGGCGTGGCGGCAACGTGCTGCGGCTCCACGTCGGACACTCTGAGTCCGCTCTCCTGGAGTTGACCTTTGACCCTCCGGGTGCCCGGGGGCCTGTCCAGGGTGTGGCTGGAGGGGGGGGGAAGGTCGAGGGGGCTGCACGCCGGCTCCGAGGCCCGGCGAGGCAGCGTGAGCGTCTTGCGTGCTCCGCCCTCCAGGACGGGCGTGAGGGAGTGGGACTTGTTCCTCTGGAGGACCAAGTTGGAGCTGCTCTGGCCGTAGAACATGCCCAGCGGGGGCTGAATGAGGTCACTTCCTGTCGAAGAGGACCCCTGGGACGTGTCACTTCCCGCGGGGGGCCTGTGAGCGCAGAACTGGCCGTGGAGCTTCCGCAAGTCTCGCACGGTCAGCTGCTTCTCAGCGCCCCGGTAGAAGGGCGAGCGGTTGTGTTGCAGCTGCAGCACCGCCTGCTGGTAGGAAGGGGGGCTACAGGGGGGCTTCCCCTTCCCCCCGCCCCCTGGCCCCTCCTCCACCTCCTCCAGCTGCCCGTTGCCAGGTTGCCGTAGAGACAGGCGGCGGTCTCCCTTGAGCAGGGTGTTGGGGTGTAGTCCGTGAGTTTGGGAGGACCGGGGGGTCAGGCTGGGCACGGGCCAGTCTGGGGACGCTTCCCTCTGGGGGGAGGATCCCTTGGGAGACAGGGGAGGGCCTCGGGGGAGTGGGGGGGGCTCGAAAACTGGTAAAACACCATTGGCCATGTTGTCGGTGGAATACTGTGAGAAGGCGGAGTCTAAAGAGCTGAGGGAGGAGCCTGTGGGGGAGGTGGCCGGGGACGACAGGCTGGAACAGCTGGCGTCCAATCTCAGAGGGGGGGGCGGGGCATGCTTCTGCTTCCTCCGCCCATTGAGTCCTGGAAGTCCTCCTTTTACTCCTTCTTCTCCTCCACCTCCTCCTTCCTTCAACTGCAGCCCTCTCAGGCCCTGCTCCAGGAACACCTCCTCCTCCTCCTCCCCTTCCATGGCCCCATCGTAGCTGGCTTTGCGAGTCACTAGTCCATGCTTCTCTACGTGGACAGACAGCCCACAGGGGGCGTGGCTTAGGGCAGGCTCTGAGCTCCGTCTCAGGCGCCGCGGGCCCTGTGATTGGCTGCTGGCCTGGCGGGGACGGGGCTGGCGGACAGCCGGGGTGAACTTCCTGGGTCTGGCCAGCGGGGGGAGCTGTAGGAGGTCGGGGTCAGGGTCAGGGTCGGGGTCGGGGTCGGGGTCACAGTCGCTCAGCGTGATGACGGAGTCTCGGCTGCGGCGGCCGGGTGTGCTCTTGTCCCGGAGGGGCGGGGCCTGGTAGGGCGACTCGGGGTCCTCGTTGAGCTCGTTCTCTAGACTGTCATAGGACGAGTCGTTCATCTGGAAGGAGGAGGCATCTGTGGTGGGGGAGGGGGGAGGAGGGAAGAGTACAGTCAACATCACAGTGTCCCATCACCTTATATATTACTCTTTTGAGTTTAAAGATATTACTGACATTTCATTATATTGTGAGGATATTCCAAACGTAATGTTTCACATTTGTCGTTCAATTTCTTCTTCAGACACTCCTGCTTTGTCGAGTGTGAAACCTTGAACAAGACTGAATGAGACTGAGGCCCGTGTCCTGTCTGGCTGTGCTGCATGCAGCCTTTCACACAGTCTGAAGAGCCTCTGTGTACCTGGAGACCTTCCTAATCACTGCTGTCACACCAGGTCACCGTGGTGACCCCGACCAATCAGACCCCCTCTCACACACACACACACACAATCACACAGCTTATACAGAGACGTGCTACGGACAGACTGACAATACTTAATGCATAGACCACACACGAACACACACAGGACCTTTGTAACCCTTGTGAAGAATGAACACACGGTTATGTCGCTCTACGCGGTTTGGCCTCAAACCTCAGACGTCTTATCTCTCTTTTTCTTTCTCTCTCTCCCTCCTCAAGATGCTCTGTTACCATTTATTTTCCTATTTATTCTCCCTCCCCACACCATGCCACTATTCCATACAAATCCCAGTTACAAGAGCTGTATTATTCAAAGGAACGTTTCATTGGGTACAGACTGTTTGAAAAACGGCATTGGTTTGACTGTCTGAATACAGGTATGGGCAAGTTGCGTGCTGAACTCACCTGAACCCTGGTCACTGCTGCTGCTCTTCTGGGGGAAGCTTCCAAACAAGGAAGTGACATCATCGCCCAGCACCTGCCTGCAGTTCTGGATGAGGAAGCGGACCAGCTCACAGACCTGGGGTCAGATGATACAACCTGGTTAACGCTCAGTCACAAAGACAACAACCAGTCCTGGGTTAGTGTGTGGCCCAGGATATCTATGTTAGGTTGCTTTTTATATATTTGTAGCATTAGATATATGTACATAATGTAACATATGATATTAGGTCAGAACATTTCACTGAGCTGTTGACAGCAATTTAGAAGGTTTCATCATGTACAAAAGTGCTAAACATTTGATGAGGAACTAAACAACCACTCAGAAAGCAAAGTGGTGTGTTCACAAATGTTGAACAGAGATGAAACATCCACAAAACAAAAACAGTCAGTTCAGCTGACTTCAAGGCCAGCTAAACAAAGTTGGAGTCGTCTTCTCAGAAGTGTAACCTGTGGTAAGTTTTTCCTAAGTCCTGAGCCGTGAGCCGTGTTTGGGAGCGTGATGAATCTACTGCCTCCTGTGTGCTTCCATGACGCCATGGAAACAGGCGAGAAACAAACAGTGGGCCTCTCTGTTTGTTGACCTCCTGGAGGCAGCGCCTGCCTCGCCCTCTGACTCTGTCTGGTCTGGGGCCTCCATCAGGCCTGGCTGGTCAGGTGTCTGTCTGGAGTGTTCAGCTGACTGGAGGGTTCAGGTGTCTGGAGTGTTCAGCTGACTGGAGTGATCAGCTATCTGGAGTGTTCAGGTGACTGGAGTGTTCAGGTGTTTGGAGTGTTCAGCTATCTGGAGTGTTCAGGTGACTGGAGTGTTCAGGTGTCTGGAGTGTTCAGGTGTTTGGAGTGTTCAGCTATCTGGAGTGTTCAGGTGACTGGAGTGTTCAGCTGACTGGAGTGTTCAGGTGTTTGGAGTGTTCAGCTGACTGGAGTGTTCAGCTGTCTGGAGTGTTCAGCTATCTGGAGTGTTCAGGTGTTTGGAGTGTTCAGGTGTTTGGAGTGTTCAGCTGACTGGAGTGTTCAGCTGACTGGAGTGTTCAGCTGTCTGGAGTGTTCAGGTGTTTGGAGTGTTCAGCTGACTGGAGTGTTCAGGTGTTTGGAGTGTTCAGGTGTTTGGAGTGTTCAGCTGACTGGAGTGTTCAGCTGACTGGAGTGTTCAGCTGACTGGAGTGTTCAGCTATCTGGAGTGTTCAGGTGTTTGGAGTGTTCAGCTGACTGGAGTGTTCAGCTGACTGGAGTGTTCAGGTGAATATGGACCAGTGGTCTTTGAATGTTCAACCACACACTTTGAGGCGAAACACTCATGGGTTTTGGAAAGGAGCCCTTTTGGTTCAAAGATAGGAACCCGTAGTAGCAGTGTGTGTGTGTGCATCAGAGTGAGAAAGAGAGGCCTACTAGTTTCTCTGCCAACCCAACCCAGTCGCTACAGTGTTGTTTCCAACACAAATCTCCATATTTACTCCCAACTACTAACACACAGAGGCTCTGTCCGGCCACAACTGCTGAATGAGCCAGTTGTTGGCGCCGCGGCGACGAAAGGGAAGTGTCTGAGAGTGCTGCTTCCTGTGTCAAAACGAAGGTTCCATCTTGGAGAGCCAGCGATGGTCTGGCTGGGTATCACTACAACCTGACCAATGGGATGTGTCCACTGTGTACAGTTTAGAGGCTTCAAAATGTTGCTGTGCCAGTGCGCATGTGAGCATGTGTCTCTTTTAGGCTTGTAAACATGTGTGTGGCACGTGTGTAGAAGAGAGAGGAGGGCTCAGGCCTGGTTTTGCACACAGGAATTCAGAGGAAATGCTTTGGATTTTTTGTCCCAGTGAAGCTCAACAGCACCAGGCCAGACCAGAAGCACACACACACACTAACACACACACACTAACACACACCAAATACATACATGTGAAATAGATTATAGGACAGACAGAAGTGGACACACCCACACACAGAATGTGTTTGTTTTAACAACGCGTCAAAAACAGAACATTGTAGACTTCTTGATTCATGCTCGGAGTTAGGCCACATTGTCACGTGTCGCGCAGGAGTTAGCACGCTACGTTGCCGTGTCAGCTCACACATCTACATGTGTTTTAGCATGACATCGCCAATGTCGCTGTCAAGCTGTTTTTGGCCATGTAAAAGCTGGAACCAAATGTTCAGCTTTTAAGTGTGTGTGAGTGTGTGTGTGTGTGTGAGTGTGTGTGTGTGTGTGTGTATGGCGTGTGTGTGGCGTGTGTTTGTGTCCCACCTTCTTGG
The DNA here is from genome assembly GCF_021917145.1 of Hypomesus transpacificus. NCBI lineage: Eukaryota > Metazoa > Chordata > Actinopteri > Osmeriformes > Osmeridae > Hypomesus > Hypomesus transpacificus. Next base: position 17,345,909 of record NC_061082.1, on the reverse strand, counting down.
TGCCCTCCCCCTCCACCTGGGGGCTGGTGGGGGCCGGGGCCCAGAGCATGCTGGGAGCGATGCACACCGACAGGTTGAAGGCGTTCATCTGGTTTTCGTCTGCGTTGTCCTGGATGCAGTGGAGCACAGCCACCAGGTGACGGAGGAGCAGCAGGTTCTGACTGGGGAGGAGCTGGACCAACCTGGGGGGGGGGGGGGGATTAGGGAGAGAGGATGGGGGGAGGAGGGAGAAAGGATGGGGGAGGAGGGAGAGAGGATGGGGGGAGGAGGGAGAGAGGATGGGGGGAGGAGGGAGAGAGGATGGGGGGAGGAGGGAGAGAGGATGGGGGGAGGAGGGAGAGAGGATGGGGGAGGAGGGAAAAGGATGTGGTAGGAAGGAGAGAAGAAGGGGTAGGAGAGAGAGGGAGGATTGGGGGGACGAGAGAAAGGATTGGGGGACGAGAGAGAAAGATGGTGGAGGAGAGAGAAAGGATAGGGGAGAGAGAGAGAGAGGATGGGGGACGAGCGATAGAGAGGATGGGGAGGAGAGAGAGAGAGGATGGGGGGAGAGAGAGAGAGGATGGGGGGAGGAGATAAAGGTAAAGTGAACCATGTTACAGCAGGGTGGTGTGTTTACACATCCTTCTGAGGGAAGTTTCAGTCTCTGTGTTTCTCTTGTTCTATCTTGTTCCTTCCTGGCCAGAGAACGGGGAATGTATGTTCCTGTCATTAGATCCTCCATCTCTCTGTCTCTTCTGTCTATCTCTCTCTGCCCCTTACCTCCTACATAATGGGTGTTGGCAACTGTACAACTGTGTATGTGTGTGTTTGTGTGCATATCTGCGTGTGTTTGTGTGTTTGCGTGTGCGAGTGCCAGTGTGTGTGAGTGCCAGTGTGTGTGTGTGTGTGCCTGTGTGTATGTGTGTGTGTGTTTGTCTGTGAGTATTTGGCAGTGTGTGTGTGTGTGTGTGTGTAAGTATTTGCCTGTGTGTGCGTGCATGTGTGTACCTGTATGTGTGTGTATGTGTGAGTGTTTTCCTGTGCATTTGTGTGTGTTTGTGTGTGTGTGTGTGTGTACCTGTCAATGTCCTCTGTCCTCTCCTCGTCCTCCTCTCTCTCCATGGCCCTGACCCACTCCTCATATAGCTCCACACACAACAAGCTGCCGGGAATGTTCCTCAGGTAGTCCTATTAGAACACACACACACAGGACCGGTTTAGCGATCCCCCAACCAGGCCTCACAAGAGCAGACTGTTCTTCGGCAGAGGGGAGGGGCGGAAGGTTCCAGGTCCTACCTTGAAGACGGCAGCGGTGACAAACACAGACTGGTGGGTGAGGGGCGTATCCTCGTCCCCAGAGTCCAGCCTATCACGGAGCTCCCTGCACGCTTTGACCCCGGCAGAGCGGCGGAAGATGCCCCTGGTGTAGGGGCCCTCCTGGTACAGGACCACTAGCATGGCCTGGAGACACACACGCGCAGGCACACAAACAGTTCAAACATCATTCGAAACATTGTCAGGCAGGGTTACTTTACCTCAGAGTCAAACACACACGCACTCACCATGACGGGCTTGGGCAGGGTGAGTTCCGGGATGCAGACGGAGGAGAGGCTCCGTCCGAACAGACGCCCCGGGGTGAGGGGGAAGGTGGGGGAGAGGGGCGGTCCAGCCAGCTGGGGGCTGGACCCCCTCCAGAAGGCCCAGTTGATAATGGACCTCTTCCTCTTGAAGGTCTTCTGGCCATCTGCAGGGAGCAGAATTGATTCAGTGTGTGGTAGGAGGGGGGGGGGGGGGGGGGGGCGATGGGTCTGGAGCAGGAGGGGTTGGGGGGGGGGGGGGCTGTCTGGGGTGTGTGGAAGCACTCCTCTCGGCGTTCGTGTGTGACTGGGTGGCTCTTGTGCAGTGTAATTTGCCATAAGTGCCATGTAACAGTGTGTGCTGTGTGTGTTGAGCGGTTTTAGAGTGTTTGTTCAGCGTGTGTTATGTGTGTGTGTGTGTGTGTATGTTGTGTGTGTTTTGCGTGTATGTGTGTGTTAGTTGTGTGTGTTGTGTGTGTGTTTTCTGATTGATAGCCCTGTGGACCCTATGTTTACATGCGTCCACTGGACACAGTGTTGCAGTCTTTAAGAACGTGGAGGAATGTAACAGAAGTCCTAAACATCTGGGGTGTAGCCTCCATAGCTGCGTGGGGCTAGCATAGATTTCCACTTTATAAGAGCCTGGGGCTAGCATAGCTTTCCACTCTATAAGAGCCTGGGGCTAGCATAGCTTTCCACTCTATAAGAGCCTGGGGCTAGCATAGCTTTCCACTCTATAAGAGCCTGGGGCTAGCATAGCTTTCCACTCTGTAAGAGCCTGGGGCTAGAATAGCTTTCCACTCTGTAAGAGCCTGGGGCTAGCATAGCTTTCCACTCTGTAAGAGCCTGGGGCTGGCGCTGAATACCAGCGGAGCTACGGAGCCACCTGGGTCTATAACCAGCCCACACCAAGAGGAACACATGTGGGGCCGCGCTGACATTACATCACCGCACAGTTTGGGCAGCGGAATGTTCTGAAGAGGGAGGGAGGGAGGGAGGGAGGGAGGGAGGGAGGGAGGGAGGGAGGGAGGGAGGGAGGGAGGGAGGGAGGGAGGGAGGGAGAGAGGGAGGGAGGGAGGGAGGGAGGGAGGGAGGGAGGGAGGGAGGGAGGGAGGGAGGGAGGGAGGGAGGGAGGGAAAGAGGAGGAGCCTCAGGTCTTGTAGAGATGGGGCCACCACACACACACACACACACCCTAGTGAAGCTTTTTAGCATACACACACACAAGTGAAGCTTAATCAATGTACACACCCCAGTGAAGCATGTTAGCATATACACACTGGTGAAGCTTCATTATCATATACACACTGGTGAAGCTTCATTATCATGCACACACTAGTGAAGCTTCATTATCATACACACACTGGTGAAGCTTCATTATCATGCACACACTAGTGAAGCTTCATTATCATATACACACTGGTGAAGCTTCATTATCATGCACACACTAGTGAAGCTTCATTATCATACACACACTGGTGAAGCAGGGTGGAGGGGCTTGGCATTGATGTAAACATCGAGGGTTATGTAAGATGTTCATATGGAAACTGAGTGGTCAGGGGAGGCCGGAGGAGGCCGGGGGCGGATGGGAGAGGCCAGGGGGAGGATGGGGGACTGACCCTGGAAACCTCCTCCACTCGCCAGCCCTCTCCCACAAATCGGTTCCTTCTTCTTCCCTCTCCTCCGTTTGCCCTTTCCCACCCGCTTCTTTTTGTTTCCCCTGTTTGTCTTCTCTCGGTTCCACTTTCCTTTCCACAGACTCTCTCTCGCTTCGCTCCATCTGTCTCAGCAACACGTTTCCTGTCAACAGTATCTTCTGTCCTCTCTCATTCCATTCCCTCCCTCCCTCCCTCGACCTCTATTCTGTCTGTATATCGATCCCTCCTTTATGCTTTGATGGCAAAGGGGATGTCTGTTGGATGGTGTGGAGAGGCAGGGGGGGGGGGATTACCTGTAAAAGCAGCCTGGCCCTGGGCCACTCCGCTTGGCCTCAAGATGAACTGGCACTGGGTGTCTGGAGGGAGGCACTGGTCCAGCAGCAGCCCCCCCTGGATCTCTGGAGGAGTCCCTGCGTCCTTCCTACCTCCGTCCCTGATGTGACTCATCTTGATGCCAAAAGGGAACTCGTGGCCTGAATGGGGGGAGGGGGGGGGCAGCAGGTTTAAGGTGTGCCTGAGGTGTCAGGAAAGGTCAGCTGACAGGAACAGGAAGTATACTGTGTATCCACGCGTTAGGCTCACCAATGAGAGGGTAGGGGGGGTCCTCCTTACTGGAGCTCACCCATAACTGGTGGTCTTTCACACAGCCCTGGAGAGAGGGAGAGGGGGGAGGGATTAGGGGAGGAAAGACAGAGGGAGGGTGGAGGAGAGAGCGACAGTGTTATTAAAACAATAGCACCAAGTTACCACGCAAACACCCGTGAGCCCACACACCATTTATCTCTTACACGGTTCAAATTCACTTTCCACCCCAACACACACGTAACCCTACACAATACAGACGCATTAACACTCACCGAAATACCAAAGAGTTGCAAGGCCATACTGATCACCCCAGCGGTGGTGTCTGAATTACTCACTGCTAAAGTCTTGGCCTGGAACACAAAAGTGAGGAGCATTACAATAAAGAAACACACACACACACACTAACACACACAGCATTAGACACTGACAGCATGAGACACACACAGACACACACATACACTTACATAAGCACAGTTCCCAACGTCCTTAGCAAATATCTTGATGGGGATGGTCTTGGGGTCCTCCTTTTCTTTCTCCTCGTTTATGCGGCTGAATGAAAGGGGGAGGAAGGAAGTCGGTTCACATCAAATAGGTGGAAACTCTTTCTTTCGCGCACTCAAGCCTAAACACATCCCTCAGATGTGTCCTGGAGATGAGTGGAGCACAGCCAGGGACAACAGACACACTGTTCCAGGGAGCTGGAGTAACACACACACTGTTCCAGGGAGCTGGGGTAACACACACACTGGTACAGGGAGCCTGGGTAACACACACACACTGGTAGAGGGAGCTGGGGTAACACACACAATGGTAGAGGGAGCTGGGGTAAGACACACACTGGTAGAGGGAGCTGGGGTAACACACACACTGGTACAGGGAGCTGGGGTAACACACACACCGGTAGAGGGAGCTGGGGTAACATGGCCGCAAGGTGTGGTTTCCTACCTGCTAATGAGAGACAGCCAGTTGTCCTTGTGTTCCACAGAGCTGCGGAGACAGAGCATAATCAGAGGAACTCAGCGGTGATAAGCATCTCTCTTCTCATCTTGTCTGACATAAGAGTCCAGCAGCCTCTTCCACTGGTGGACTGCTACATTCCTGGTGTTGGGACGGCACTGGGTGTGCGTGTACTAACTATACTGTGTGTGTGTGTGTTAGACCTATACTGTGTGTGGGTCTGTGTCAGGCATAAACTGTGTGTGTTTCAGGACTAATACTGTGAGTGAGAGTTTGAACTGGCCACAGCTCAGGGGTTTTAGGCAGGAATATGTCTCTTTCTGCGGTGTGGTGGCTGCTGGACTGAAGGCCATGCTGGGTGAAGCTAGTTCCATAGAGTACAGTAGCAGCTGCTCTGAACACTCTGTACTCAGGTCTCTGGCAAACAGAGCTGGGAGAGGTGTGTGGGTTGAAGAGAGACCGGCAGGAGAGTAACCTTCCAAGCTAAACTCACAGTGTGTGTATGTGTGTGTGTGTGTGTGTGTGTGTGTGTGTGTGTGTGTGTGTGTGTGTGTGTGTGTGTGTGTGTGCGCAAATATATAATATACTGTATATGTGTGTGTGTATATGTGTGTGTGTGTGTATATGTGTGTGTGTGTTGGCATACCTGAATGTAGCCACACAGTTGAAGGTGGGCCACCCCATGACAAAGCTCCTCTCTGGGCTGGTCCTGCCCTCACACACCTCATCCAAACAGCCCGCTGTCCACATCTCACACACACGCACCTGCACCTTCAGCTTGAAGTGTGTGGATGACCTGCACAGACACCATGGTGGTAGGAGTGTGTTAGCCCGCGCCAATGGGACGGTATTCACACACACGTACAGACAAACACGCGCGCACAGACGTGCACACAAACAAGTACAAACACGCGCACACACAAATACATAAACACACGCTGGAGGGGAGAGAGAGACGGAGGGAAGAAGGGAAGGAGAAAGGGGAGAGGAGTGAGGACAGAGGACTGAGGACAGAGGACAGAGGACTGAGGACTGAGGACAGAAGATAGAGGATAGAGGAGTGAGGACAGAGGACAGAGGACTGAGGACAGAAGTTAGAGGACAGCGGGGAGATGGGAGAGGGGAGAGAAGTGAGGACAGAGGACAGAGGACAGAGGACAGAGGACAGAGGACAGAGGACAGAGGAGTGAGGACAGAGGACAGAGGACAGAGGACAGAGGACAGAGGACAGAGGGTAGCGGGGAGAGGGGAGAGGGGAGAGGGGAGAGGGGAGAGGGGAGAGGGGAGAGGGGAGAGGGGAGAGGGATGGAGCTGTAATAAGTCCCCTGGAGACTTGCGGAGGAAGAGATGGAATGTAGCCTTTCCAACTCACACTTTTAATCTCTGTCTCTTTCAGCTGGTCTCACTTCTTTCCCTTCTCTTTCCTGCCTCAGCGCTGAGTTCTGCCCCTGTGCTATCAATGTCACATCAGTCTCCAGGTTCTCATCAATCTCTTTCTTTCTCTCTCTCTCTCTCTCTCTCTCTCTCTCTCTCTCTCTCTCTCTCGCTCTCTCTCTCTCTCGCTCTCTCTCTCGCTACACACTGCAAAGAGAGATATCTCTCCACACTCTCCCTCTCATACAAACTCACACACACATACTAAAACACATAAATACACAAACAAATAAACTTCATTCATGCCTCCATTCATGCAACTCCACAATCCCTCACACACACCCACACACACTCACTTGGCCTTGGCGATGAGCAGTGTGTCGGTAAAGAGGAGCAGGTCTCTTTCCTGGGTCTGCAGGCCTGTCTTCAGCTGCACGTGGGCGTGGCCTAGGAAGGCCCTGGACGGGACCAGGAAGGACTGCACCAGAGGACACGCCTCCGGGCTGACCAGGGGCACAAAGTTCTCCCTGCATAAACACACACACACACATGCAGATACACACACACACATGCAGATACACACACACACAGGTACAGACACACATTAGGGACCTATTGACATTTCTTCAGACATACAAGAAAGAAATATGCATTGTTCAGAGTGTTCAATGCACCCTTAGAATAACTGCATTGTGTGTGTGTATGCGTGTTAGTATAATGCACATTGTGTGAGAAAGGATTGACAGTACAATGGATTCAATTTCCGTAGAGTAGAACACACACACCAACACACCAAGTTCTGGTGTAATCCTGCATGTTCCTGTATCAGCAAGCCGTGGGCAAACTGAACCTGAGCTACACAGTGAGTTCTGTCTGTGTGTGTGTGTGTGTGTGTATGTGTGTCTGTGTCTGTCTGTGTGTGTCTGTGTATGCATGTTTCTCATGAGACAGAGGAAGTAGTTTCAGTGGTTCCGTCCTGTTTACAGACCGCTGTGAGAACCATGCTCAGATCAAGCTGTAGATAAAATCTTTGCCCCTATCCCATCACACACACACAAGCCCAATACACCCGCTCTGAGATGTGAAGACCCCTGTGAAGAACAGCCCATGTGCTCGTGTAATTAATTAGTTATGTAATACTGAAGTCATTCAGAGATCAGAGGTTGGCCTTAATGGCCTTCTCAGCTCGCCGCATCCACTCAAAGAACCGAGGGGAGCCGGGAAAATCTATTTACCCAAGATGAATGTGAGTCTGTCTGAGTCCTGGTGGACAGACAGAGGAGGCGGGGTGGGCGTAGTCAAGACAGAGAGATAGACACAGAGACACAGAGACACAAAGACACAAAGAGACACAGAGACACAGAGACACAAAGACACAGAGAGACACAGAGACACAGACACACAGAGACACAGAGACACAGAGACACAGAGACACAGAGACACAAAGACACAGACACACAGAGACACAGACACACAGAGACACAGAGACACAGAGACACAGAGACACAGAGACACAGAGACACAAAGACACAGACACACAGAGACACAGACACACAGAGACACAGAGACACAGAGACACAGAGACACAGAGACACAGAGACACAGAGACACAGAGACACAAAGACACAAAGACACAGACACACAGAGACACAGACACACAGAGACACAGAGACACAGAGACACAGAAAGAGAGAGAGGCAAAGAGAGAGACACAGTGAGAGACACAGTGAGATACAGAGAAAGACAGACAGACAAAGAGAGGCAGAGAGACACAGAGAGAGACAAAGAGAGAGAGAGAGACAAGAGGGGCAAAGAGAGACTCGAACCTTCAGCCTCACCCGAGGGCCAACCTTAGATCCCTCGTGTGTCTCCCCGTGTTCATCACCTCGGCTGGTTCATACACACATGTCCAGGGAGAGAGGACCCCACACACAGCCAAACGCTCACCAACGTCTCCCTGCCTTCCTGTACACAACCTCCTCCCTATTCAACTCCCATCCCGCCCTCTGAATGCTTGATTGACAGCTGAACCATCCATCCCAGAGGCTGATGGATGGCTGGCCGGCCAGTCCATTGTGTGTCATGTGATGTTGATAAATGGAGTGTGGAGGCCGGACACGGCCATCTTTGTTGCGGGGTCGTTGTGTGATGGGAGATGTTGACTTTAGGTGCACAAAGAGGTCTGTTGATATCCTGAGCCAGCTCCACAACGCATGCTAATGTTCCAAACGGGGAATATTGATGAGGCAGCCGACACCATGTCTGTCTGGTCAGCCAATAGGATCGTTCAGCTGGTGTTACCACCCTCCTAAACAGGCGTCACAGGGGGATTTGTGTGTCTAAGTGAGTTGTGACAGGTTGAGATGACAGAGTGACAGGATGAGGTGTGTGTGTGTGGGACAGGGTGAGGTGTGTGTATGTGTGACAGGGTGAGGTGTGTGTGTGATAGTGAGAGGTGTGTGACAGGGTGAGGTGTGTGTGTGACAGTGTGAGGTGTGTGACAGGGTGAGGTGTGTGTGTGTGTGTGGGACAGGGTGAGGTGTGTGTATGTGTGACAGGGTGAGGTGTGTGTGTGACAGTGTGAGGTGTGTGACAGGGTGAGGTGTGATAGGATGCTGTGTTAAGATGAGGGCACCTTGGTCCAGCTGTTCCAGTGGATGAGCATCTGGAAGGGGACACCCCCAGAAGAGCTACAGCTGTCCTTCTGACACCACACACACTGACACACACTCACATATACACACACTCAAACACACACACATACACACTCACATACACACATGTATGGGTATTCCTGAAACTCTGTCCCCTCCATATTCTCCCTTAGCTCAGTGAGGTCATACACTGTCAAACCCCCAGGCTGACATGACACATCCTATATGTGTGTGTCCTTATTCTGGTTAAGAGTGCGTGTCTGTCTGTCTGTCTGTCTGTCTCACTTTGTAATTTACTAGCTGAACACCTACTTATACGTTTTCATTCACGATCAATTTGTCTGCACACGTCTACCCTGAAGTCAAGCTCTTGACTCCTCTGAGGTGTACAAAAGGTTAAAAGTTTTATGACGACATTCACAGAGAGAAACAAATAACTGGTGGTTTAACAAGGCCTCAAGGGGAAGAGTGATATCTCATAAATCTGGAAGGCCTTATGCAACACCTGAACTTTGACAGGACAGTAAAACAAACTGTGTTTTCGAAGGAGATGATCCAAGCTCTCAGCGCTATTCTTGTGATCCTAGCAGAGAGTTGCATGTGCGCCCGTGTGTTGCTTCCCGCCTGTCTGGGTCGGGGGTCGGGGGGGGCTCACGGGAAGACAGACTCTCTCCTCATCCCTGACAAACACTGTCCAGACCAGACTCACTTTGAGAAGAGTGGTGATTGACAGCCCTGTGTGTGTGTTTGTGTGTGTGTGTGTGTGTGTTTGTGTGTGTGTCCACCGCTGGCAGCTCTCCACCAGCGCACCATGGCAACAGAACATGAAGATGTCTGTACAATTCAGCTCTCTCACTCTCCCTTTCCTTCCTCTTCTCTTGCCCTCATGTCATCTACAGTTTCATGGGTCTTTCAAATGGCCCTCTCACACACACAACGTACATGGAGCACTGTGGACGCAGAGCCAAGGCAGCTACGGATCAGATATAGAAGACAGGACAAGAGCTAGGTCAGATGTGGGAAAGAAGAGATAGGTGTACTGACATTGGATTTAGAGGAGCTAGCCCTACTGATGTAGGACAAGAGAACTAGCCCTACTGATGCAGCCCTACTGATGTAGGACAGGAGAGCTAGCCCTACTGATGCAGCCCTACTGATGTAGGACAGGAGAGCTAGCCCTACTGATGTAGGACAAGAGAACTAGCCCTACTGATGCAGCCCTACTGATGTAGGACAGGAGAGCTAGCCCTACTGATGTAGGACAAGAGAACTAGCCCTACTGATGCAGCCCTACTGATGTAGGACAGGAGAGCTAGCCCTACTGATGTAGGACAAGAGAACTAGCCCTACTGATGCAGCCCTACTGATGTAGGACAGGAGAGCTAGCCCTAATGATGTAGGACAGGAGAGCTAGCCCTACTGATGTAGGACAAGAGAACTAGCCCTACTGATCCAGCCCTACTGATGTAGGACAGGAGAGCTAGCCCTACTGATGTAGGACAGGAGAGCTAGCCCTCCTGATGTAGGACAGGTTAAGATGCTAGGTCAGACGTGAGGTAGGGGAAGCTCTACATCAGATGTAGAACGTGGAGTCGTGTGATAGGACATCCATAACTCACAAAATAACATGTCCAGGCGCATTCTCCATATCAGAAAATGACTTGAGGATGACACACAGGAAACACTGCCACCAGCAGCGACATAGAACCAGGTCACATGCATGACTAACAGGCAGGTTTTAATACAGTGCAACTTCCAAGTATCAATTTTACAAACGGGAATTTTACGGTCAGGGTGTGACAAAAGAACGTCCTGTTTTAGACTGTGACCCTGGGGCAGGGGTTAGGGGGAATTAGGTTACTTCTCTGTGAGATGTGTTTGTGTATGTGTGTTTGTATGTCCCTGCGTGCGTGCAAGGTGTGATGCATGTTGCTGATTAAAAGAACAGGAGCCTGAGAGTCTGATGGGAGATGTCACTTTTGGCAGGAAAAGCAAACAATAGCAGCATAGAGCAGCAGAGAGAGAAAGAGAAAGAGAGAGAGAGAGAGAGAGAGAGAGAGAGAGAGAGAGAGAGAGAGAGAGAGAGAGAGAGAGAGAGAGAAAGAGAAAGAGAGAGATGGAGAGAGATGGAGAGAGAAAGAGAGAGAGAGAGAGGGGGGGGGGGGAAGAGAGAGAAAGAGAGAAAGAGAGGGAGAGAGAAAGGATCTCTTTATATCATATCTCACCTAATCCTTTATCACCTTAACCGAGTGTGAATCACCAGCCCTGCTCCTAGCCCTGTGCCCCTGCTGACCTGGGGTCAAAGGTGAGAGCTGCTGAAAGGATTCTGCCTGAGGTCTTCCCTCACAACACACACTCTCACTCACAGGTCAGCAGCCAATCCAAATGTCTGCACACTCACACACTCTCCTTTCAAAGAGGAACAAGCGCATAGACTAAACACAAAAACGCACTCACACACACATGGAACCACACGTTCGCACATGCACACTCCCACGGACAGGAGAAGTGGCCCATGGAAGCGCAGGCGAACAGCGGAGCTCCCTCAGTGGTGCAGTTTAACAGCCGCTCCTTGACTGAACACACAGCATCTTACACATGTCAGGCATTTGCTCAACCTGCCTGTCTGCCTACATCTCTCTGCCTATATCTGTCTGTCTGCATGTCTGCCTGCCGGCCTGTCTGCCTGCCTGTCTGCCCGTCTGCCTGCCAGCCTGTCTGCTTGCCTGTCTGCGGTTCCTGCGGATGCTGAATGTCTTGTACAGGAGGTTGTCTCAACGTGACTCAAACAGCTTCCTTCCGGTTTATCATTCAATCCTTCAAATTCTAATCTCCAATCGAACCTGGACATGCCAACAAGCCTTGAAGAATTAAATGGAGTTGAAATATAAATGAACAGAGTGGAACAGAATTGAGTTAATGACCCTTAGAAGGCTTCTGGGCAATGGGACCGAACATTCTTCACTCCACCGTGTTGTCTGTGACTTCAAACCAGCAAACCTTGTTGAATGATGGCCTGTGATTGGCCGGCACGTACCTGGATGTGCTTCTGGATTTGGTAAGTGCTTTGCTGATGACCAATGAAGGAGCAGACTGCCTGCGCTGGGCCAAGGTCTTCATCTTCTGTGGGGGCAGAGATGTCAAGGGTCAGACAGAGAGAGCGTTCAGTCAGATCCAGGAGAGAGGATAGTACAGTAATCAATAGGCTCTGAGGAGAATTAGCTTGTGTTTAAAAGAGGGATACAGGATGAATGAGACTGATTTAGACACTGTAAGTGTGTGTGCGTGTGTGTGTGTGTGTGTGTGTGTGTGTGTGTGTGTGTATGTGTGTGTGTGTGTGTGTGTGTGTGTGTGTGTGTGTGTGTGTGTGTGTGCGTGCGTGCGTGTGTGTGTATGTGTGTGTGTGTGTGTTTGAGGGAGAGGGGGCGGAGAGAACAAGAAAGAGAGAAAGATAAAGCATGAATGAGTCCAACATAAAGTGGGGGAAAGAATGGGAGGGAGAGAGACATAAAGAGATATAGGACTGAGGTGGAGAGAGAGTGGTATGTAGCTAAAAGTTGCTCAATGTTTGTCATTTCTACAAGCTCCGAGACAAATCGTAATCTTGCAATGTCAGGAATTTCAACAGGGCTGCCACAGGTATTTCATTTAACCGTAATCTATTTAGTCACCTAGAGCATGTGGGTTGTAAAACTGTCTCTGCTCAGAGTAACATACTGTATGTCACCCCTTAACTGGGAGACAGCCATTACAGAAACATAGTCCTATATGGGAAACTGAATTACAGAGAATAACGTTTAACCGTGGAATGCATACTGTACACTGCGCTCAGTGTAACTTGAACTGCAGCTATGAGTTGGTTTGTGCAGAGCGGCGTCTTGAAATCCATCTACAAAAACATCTGCAAATCTACATTTGCAGTCAGAAGGATGTGTGGGTTAACCAATAACTTTAGATCTTTATTTGCAAGTCCCCCGAGAACGGTTTAGAGTCGTTGTCCAAAGATGCAGCGGAGCTATCTGTGACATTCACATACATATTTATCTTTATCTGGTAGCTAATCTGGTTGAAAATAGCTCAGATGAATTCTATCCTTCAGCAACGTTTTTATCCAGGAAAAATACTGTTGCGCAACATTAGTTTTTCAATGACCTCATCCGTTTAAGTAGTTACACATTCTAAACACAAGTGCAGAGAGGGCGCTGTTCTCTTTTATTTCTCTAAATTGATCCACGCATGACGGGCTTCCCCAGATGATCAGTGAATGCAGTCGCGTGTTCATGACTGACATTTCCCCTTTACCAACACGGTTGAAAATGAGGAATTGGAGGTAAATAATTGACAGGCAGCCGTAGGTATAGGCAATCTTTCTGGCCATACCTTTTGAAATGATAAAAAGCATAAAGAAGCATCACACGTCTTTTTAAAATGTGATTTATGATGCAGGTCTAGCTTAGTTATTTCTGCAGACTAGAGCGATGTGGATCATGAGGAAGGCTGACAACTCATTGAGCCACTTCGGGCACAACATGACGCGTCTGGCTATTTCAAGTGCTGTCTGTTTCCAGGTTGACTTGTGGACCAAGCGACGACTGAAATGTCACATTTTGAAGAGGACGTTTTGCATGACATTGTTTAAATGAACTGTGTTACAGTTTATATTAACAGGAATCACAGTTAGGATAAAATTGCCAAGGGCGCTCCACATCACAATGTGATTTTGATCAAACTTAACGCGCACGCAAACATTTCTTCTTCATGATGTGTGAATTAATTCTAAACATAGAATTATTGGTTTAACGTGTAAACAAAAATATTAATTGGATAACAATGTTTAGGGCTGTCCACATTTGTTAAACTTACACACAAATTGTTCTAAACAGACTATAGTCATGGTGATTATGAGGTTATTTCTCAGCTTGTAGAAACATAATATTCTAGGTGGTGAAGGTCTTCCATAGACCCAGAGTAGGCTACACCAGGAGAGGAGCCTTAACTCGGGCACAGACTGGCCGCTCCTGGCAGCTCCAGAGCTGAGCTTTTTCGAGCACAATTTCTTTGAAGCATATGGTCATCAAGCATGACCTAACATAGTTTATATGGGCCCACACCCTGTCAGTGCAGAGCAGTAGGGGAACTTTATAGCCAACAGAAATACATCAAGGTCCACAGAGACAGACAAAGGAGTAACGCGCTGCGCACAAGCCGGGATGGCACACGCGCCTGAACGCAACCCATCACCTCAAACTGTCTAGACAGACGTCATATAAAGTATAGATACCTTCTTGCTTTCGGGGACTGCGCACACCTTGCTTTCCCCTGTCAAAGACCCAGACCGGTTCGGTCCCAAAGTTGCCAGTTGTGGGGACATGTTTTCCATGAAGGCTTGTATATCCGCGCGTAGATCGCTCAGAGCGCACGTATTCCCATCATATCCTATGTTATCCTGCGACTGGGCCAAATGAATGAGTCGAAAAAAACATTTTGAAATCCATTATTAGAAAAATAAAGTCAGGAGACAGGTTGACAACTAAACGAGACGTGTTAATTTGGACTATACGTGGAACGAGCTGAAGTCATTGAAGTCTACACTTTGATCACTGGTTGCCGGGCATCCTCTCTCGCTTCTCCCTACACTCGGTCTGAGGACTTGTCACTGTTTCAACTGCTTCGACCATGTGTGTATTTTCGCTGTATGGACGAGGTCCTAGCGCCGCCGCTTTTGCAAAAACGTTAAATTATCAACTAACTGTTCTTAGACCGACATAGAAAACATTTAGCAGACCAAGTTGAGGAATGTGTGTTGCATGCCTGCAATAACAAGACTTTGCAGAAAGGAATTGTTTTGTTTTATTCTCCAGCCAATTCACCTGTAGGATATTTATTTTTGATTTATTTTTTAAATGTCTTACATCTGAGTTTGAATAACCTTGAAATAAACACATATCTCAAATTACCATTATTCGAACACTATTTGGCGACGTTTACAAATTAAATCCAGCTAGGCTACCTTAAGAAAAACAATAACAAGAGATACTTTAGGTGTTACCAGTCAGTCAGGTATGTGAGGATTGCAGAGCATCTACCTCGCTGTCTCCCCTCACAACAAGGCACGCGACAGGGCGATAAGGCCTGATAGCGCGAGTTCAGTTTTTTACTTTGATCACGTCACGAGTCGTGGCGGCCCATAGGGCCTATGCTTCAAGATAACTTTAAACTGGACAAATATGACACTCACTGATCAAGTATAAACAATTCGTGTTTTTTACCACAGCGAAATTACAGCAGTGTCCTGTGTCGGAAATTACAGTTAAAAATGACATTTTCCGAAATGACATGTGTTTTTTTTCCGAACTTCCCCAAATAGCCTGTCTGGTTCAACCGAAACAACACGGGCCGGGTGTGACTGAAATGCGGTTGGAGTCGCCGGTGGCTGACCATGTTGAGCTCTGGAATGCCTTTCCATCTTTTCCACACAGTCCGTTTAAATCAGGCAGCAAACAACCTTCCCTTCAATGAATATGAGCTGCCTGCTTGACTAACCAACGACTGTTCCTGGAGAGATCTTGGAGCCGACTAGAGCCAATAACTTGTCTTGGTCCTGGTCCGTCCCTACTGCAAGTCATGTGCAAGTAAGTTTAATTGCATTAGGTATTCTACCCTGAAAGAAAATGAATCAATATGTCTTCATGGATATTTGACATTTATTGAGTGTGTCAGAAAGTCCATATTCTTGGTCCCACCTACAATCTGAATGCATAAACTGAGAAGGTATTGAAGTAAACTATAACCTACAGAGAGGAAAAAAAACATTATTGGCAAAAGTCCCATGGCTGACATTGCTGCACATCAGGCATTGTAAATGTATATCTTTTTATTACCTTATCAGATGCACACACACACACACATACCCAAATACCCAAATACACACACACCCAGTGGGAGCATTTGTGAAGCCAGGCTGGTGGAGGGGGGACACCGCTGCTATGGGGACACCGTTGCTATGGAGACACTGCAGGGACACTGTTACTATGGAGAACCTGTTGCTATGGAGACACTGCTGGGACACTGTTGCTGTGAAAACACTGCTGGGATATTGCCTCAATGGAGACACTGCTGCTATGGGAACCTTGCATTTCAGCAAACGTCCACGTAGCTGCCCCCAAAATAGGATCCACTGCTCTCCTCCTCCTCTCTTCATCCTTTCCTCCTTCCCCTGTCCTTCTATCCTCTCCACAATTGTGAAGCCCACAGGAGCAGACAAGGGTCACAACATCTGGCTCTTCCACAGTCCTGTCTGTAGCCGAGTCATGTCAGTCTAAACACGCGCAGGATTGGCGGCACCTGAACACTGTTTGAAAGACTTGATGAGGAACACAGAGATGCAGAGACAAAACATAAATGCAACAACTTTTACTGAAGCCAGTGTTAATATTATGGTCTGAGAGAGAGAGAGAAATGGAGAGAAACAAAGAGGGAGGAACAAGGGTCGTAAGACAGAGAGACAGACAGACAGAGAGACAGACAGACAGACAGACCACTTCGAGCAGAGAAACACAATCGAGGGAGTCAGAAAAAAGACCTTTTTGCTCAGAGACATAGCTGTTAAAAAGGCCCCTCTTTACGGAGGCTTTGTTTGTTTACACTGAACCAAACTAAGGCAGCGTAATCCCGCTCCATGTTTGATTCTGAAGTTTGCCTGTAGTTTGTGTAGTCCTGCTATGCCAGCTCTCTCTTTTAAACAGACGTCTGTTTGGCTCTGTGTCTACCTCTGCGGCCGCGTTAATGCCGGGGCAAAAATGACCCGCAATTCCGTGTTTGTACCTTATACAGTACGCGACGCAGCATAAAGGCACAACATCCCTGAGTCAAACAGGCTGTGGGAAAAGGGGCTAGAGTTATCCTGTCTGTTCTGGACACCCCCCTCCACACACACATACACACAGACCCCCATGCTAATCTGATTAGCCAGCCTATCTACAGAGCTGGGTATCTTAATCACTCACCATGGCTGAGGGTAGACTGTGAGTATGTGTGTGTGTTTATGTGTGTTTATGTGTGTTTATGTGTGTTTATGTGTGTTTATGTGTGTGATATGTGGATGAGATTAACTGCTGTGAGGATGTGGTGTTCCGATGGTACTCTGCTGTCTTTACTCGCATCTCAGACCAGATCGGGACCAGACCAGGACCAGGACCAGACCAGACCAAGACCAAGACCAGGACCAAGACCAAGACCAAGACCAAGACCAGGACCAGGACCAGGACCAGACCAGGACCAGACTAGAGCAGACCATAAAGACAATCCAGGACCAGACCACACCAGGACCAGGACCAGGACCAGACTAGACTAGACTAGAGCAGACTAGAGCAAACTAGAGCAGACCAGACCATAAGGACAATCCAGGACCAGACCAGGACCAGGACCAGGACCCGATCAAGAATAGATCTGACCAGGACCAGGAATGCACCAGAACCAGATCAGTGTGTGTGGGTGTGTGTGTTGCTATCAGGGTCAAAGGGCTCATATCAGCCTCTTAGGGGTCAGAGGTCAAGCGCCTTGCCCTGCATTCCATCTGAGGTCAGCATTATTAGAGGAAGGTCATGGGCCAGTGAATCCTATGTGTGGACATGTTAGGGACTTAGGGATGTGTAGTCACTGTCCAAGAGGTAGGATACAGTTCTTGAGAAGTCTTTACACACACAAGGTAAAAACTAATATTCTACAAACACACACACACACACAAACAACAGAGGTGGTGAGTGACGGTTCAGAGGAGGTTAAGTGTCCGGAGGTGTTCGACCGAGCTAGCTCCTCCTCAAGACAGCAAACTGCTTGAGCTTATTGTCATGGCAACGCGGTCATGCTATGCCACCTTTGATAACTCAACCATCCCTCTCTGCTTGCGCTCTGGTTCATCCCGACGAGCAGGCGTTGCCGTGACGACGCATAAGGTGACCAGGGGTCAGGCCAGGTTCTCGTGAACTTGATACGAGTCAAACCTGGCGCCAGCTAACCGGAGGGCACATTGAGCACACACCGTTAGCACAGTTTGGGGGAGCCTAAACTAGAAATGTAAAAAAAAAAACGATGTTAAAAATGTATATGCAGGACATACTGGAGACGTAAGGTTTCCATTGGTGAGTGGAGTGGTGTGTGTAAACATGGCTGTCGGCAGAGGCCATAGAGAGCTGTAATCAGGAAAAGCCTTCCTTCATTGCGGCTTAGTTAACCAGGGAGGGTGGGGTCTGGATACTATTAAAAGATGTGTGTGTGTGGAAGTGAGTTTGTGTGCGAGAGAAAGTAAGAGTGTGCACGTGTGTGTACTTGCGTTTGTGTGTGCCCATGTGAGAGTGTGTGCATGTGTGAAATTGAGTATGTGTGAGAGTGTGTGTGTGTGTGTGTGAGAGTGTGTGTGAGAGTGTGTGTGAGAGTGTGAGTGTGTGTGTGCATGTGTGTGCTTTAATGAATGTCCTCAGCATGTCTTCCTCTCCAGTGACAAAAATAAGTCAGGACCAGAATTACTATGTTCACAATTTTCCATCATCCATCCCACAACCAAACTCCTATTCCCCTTCACGCACGCACGCACACACACACACAAACACACACACACACACACACACAGGCACACAAACACACAGGCACACAAACACAGGGTTCTTCTATCTTTAGTAAAGAGTATATCCTGCTTCCAGAAACTTCACCCTTACAGTGAAATCCTCCCTTTGTGGCAGATAAGTCAGGGGGCTGAATGCTTGTTTACACCATCTCAGTATGTTATGTTGTTGTGTGACATGCTTGTGCTGACCTGCTTATTCTGCAGATCATATATTGTGTAAGAGTGCAGCCATATCCCGGTCCTAGTGGATCAACAGGCCACTCAGAATAGTAAGTCGGTCATTACATTATAAGAACATGAGGTGAGAAGATGTAAACATACAGTACGTGATATTGGGTTTGATGTAAGAGGGAGTTTGAAGGAGCGTGTGTGTGTGTGTGTGTGAGCGATTGGGGAAAATCTGACTTATCATGAGTCAGGCGTCTTGATTTGGAGGCAGAGTTGAGAAAGGGGTCATGACTGGATCAGCGCTCTGTACACTTACTATAGGCCGCGTGTGTGCATGTGTGTGCGTGTTCATGTGTGCATGCGTTTGTGAGTGTGTAGGTTTGAAGAGAGCAGACATGGATTTTGTGTCATGTCATGCCTCATTGATCATCATCAATATTTCATCATATTCAACAGAAGCCCTATTCACAACCCAAAAGTCAATTCTAGTCACTCATGACCTTATTCGACCTTATTCAAGACCTTTCATCTTTGCCATCATCTTTGTTCAGCGTGTGTGTGCGTGCGAGCGTGTGTGTGTGTGTGAGATCGAGAGAGTGAGAGAGAAACGTGTGTACAGTACGTGTAAGAGAAAGAGTACAGTAGTCACTTGGAACTAGTAACTTTACTAGTTACAGTAAAAAAAAGAGAGAGAGACTGAATCATATCTTCCAAAGTGATTGTGAAAGGTGTATAAGTGTGTGTGTGCATAGCGTGCGATTGTGTGTGTGGCGAGTGTGTAGACGTGTGTGTGGTGAGGTGTTTGACTCCTGACTTCATAATAATGATCTGTAATCCCAGCTGTCTGACTGTGTTAACTACACGGGTTACTAACCCTTTACGTGAGAAGGAATCTCAACCTTTACACCCTTCGGATTCTGTGTGTGTGGTTGCATGCGTTTGTAAGAGTGTGCGTGTGGGTGTGTGTATAAATGTGTGTGTGGGGGGGGGGGGGATGCTTTGAAGACGGTCAGATGGGGGGGACTGACAATTATTTTCATTACAAGCCCTCATGCCAAGAAAGACTTACAGTAGACATGTGGGTGGACACCCATGCATACACATACACACCCACGCACACACATACACACATTCACACCAACACATACACACCCATATAGGCACGCACACACACACTCTCTGCCATGTTTTAAATAACCACTTAAGTGATTAAAGCCGTTGTTGCCATAGCAGGGGAACAGTTAGTGAGGAGGAATAATGGAGTCACATGACCAGTGTTCAGCTGCTATATATAGCTCTCTCTCCCTCTTTCTCTCCACCTTGCCCCCCCCTCTCTCTATCACTCTCAATCTTTCACCTCTCTTTTTTTCTAACTCTTTCCTTGCTCTCCCTCTCCATTCCCATTTCCCTCCCCATTTCTCTCTCTCTCTCTCTCTCTCTCTCTCTCTCTGTCAACACAGACACACTTGTAGCAGTGTTTGAAGATAGTGTGCATGAAGACAGTACTCTCTGTCCCTGTGCACACCCTATCTGATGCAGATAAACTTCGCAGTACTTGCATTCCTCAAAGTCCTCAGATCAGATAGAAGGAAATGAGAGGCTGGACCTGCAGCTCCTCAGATGGTGCGACCGACATCAGAGAGGACACCACAGAGAAACAAGGGCACAGAGGAGTGGCTTCCCCAACCACAATCTATCTTTACATTAGCCCCCATCTCTCTGACGCTACACTCTTTCAGGCTCTCTATTTTGCTCCCTCTTTTTCTCTCAGTCCCTTTGCAAACTCTATCTGTCTGTCTGTCTATCTGTCTGTTTGTGTCTGTCTGTCTGTCTATCTGCCTGTATCCGTCTGTCTATCCGTCTGTCTATCCGCCTGTCTGTCTATCTATCTGTCTATCTGTCTGTCTGTCTGTCTGTCTGTCTATCTGTCTACCTGTCTGTATGTCTGTCTGTCTATCCGCCTGTCTGTCTATCTATCAGCTTAGACCACCTGTCACATCATGCATCAGTGCAGTTTCCTGTCTGCCTGGTCTGTCGGTCTGATCGAGTCTCAGCAGCATATCCACCTGCAAACAACATGGCTGGCCTCATGTTTGCTTTGTGTTGAACAAATCTTGCTAATCGTGTTTGAACTGGTGAATAACGGAACACAAAGTGTGTTGCTGACTGTTTTACTGTAATCCTTTTGCATTCATGTTGATGCTCTAACAGGTATAAATATGATGTTTAAATCATGAAGTCTGACAGGGTTCATTTTGAGTTGAGACACTGCATCCAAGAAGTGAACCATGTCAATGCTTCAAAACCACATATTTTCCTGACATGTTCTACAGGAGCCATGGTTCCATGGGGTCATATGGTGCTGGGTGCTTCATGGTTCATCTTGTTGTCATGTTGCTCTTAGATTAGTGGGCCTCCAGTTATCCAGGAATATCCCTCTACTCAGACCAAAACAAACCCGACAACCCCTCCTATAAACCACCCCCCCCCCGCCCACACACACACACACCATGCCCTGATCCCCTCTGCCCTCCGTATGGGGAGGGGAGGGGCAGCTCGTTCTTCTTCAGCTAATTAGGGGAGATCTGAAAGTCAGAGAGGATGAAGGGCAGGGGGAGAGGTGAAGGAGGGGGAGGAGGTGGAGGGGGAGGTGGAGGAGGTGGAGGAGGCGGGGGGGAAAAAGGAGGCAGTGGAGGCGGAGAAGGAGGTGGAGAAGTAGGAGGAAGAAGGTGGATGAGGGGGAGGACTGGTTGGAGGGGGAGGAGGTGGATGAGGGGTTGGAGGGGGAGGAGGGGTTGGAGGGGGAGGAGGGGTTGGAGGGGGAGGTGTTGGATGAGGGGTTGGAGGGAGTCTTGACAGGACGTAGTTCCTGGGGGAATCAGCAGAGGGAGCTTGTCTGCTCCTTCGCTTGTCCTCCTCAAAGTGTTCAGGGGAGCCCACCGCCTCTCCATAAACTCTGCCCTTCTCCCCTCGTCTGCCTCCCTCCCTCCCTCCTTCCTCGTCTAGGATGGTGGGGTCATCCAGACATAATCCTCCGTCCAGCTCAGGCCCTAATACCTGCCGCCGCCACCCCAGCGTCTGAGAGCTAACAGCCTGCCGTGTCACCGAGACGGCCCAGCGTCCGGGGCCCTCTGCATGCACCCCGGGGCTCCCAGCATGCACCTGGTCAGCTGATGGAGGGATCAGCTCTCAGATCCAACATGGCCGCCGGTCAGGGATAAACACAGGGAGAGATGTGTGCTGGTGTGACATACTCTACACATGAGCTGTCTCTCTCCACACACACACACAAACCAGCAGCTCATATTCTGTATGGGCGCCCAAAAGTTGAATATATACACTAGTTATCTTGTTTAAATATATATATAGTCAGCCAGCCATGAGGGGCAGCAGGTATTCTGTAATGATGCCCCTGCAGATGGAGATGATGACTTTAATGACTGCCTGCTGTGTGTTGCTGTGGCCTCCTGGCCCCCTGGCCCACCTCTCTCTATCTGTCTATGTCTAACACGGGAGTTTGTGGTTACTTTGGATGTGTGTGTGTGTGTGTGTGTGTTTCTTCAGCAACAAACTTCATCATATCAGTCTTTCCATAGAGTGCAGATACAGGACCAACCCCACTCCTCCAACCCCCCCACCCCCCACACACACAGACACACACACGCAACCCCGGCACCCCCCGCACACACACAACACTCCCCCACCTCCCCACACACCCCCTCTGACCTCGTTCATCTCGCTGGCATTCCACAGCATTCACACAGACGGCCATCTGAGCAGACTTGCTCCACAAACACTCACTGTTAATCCGAGTTCTGAATCTCCCATTCTGCTACAGCAATGGCTCACGGCACAGTGTGACGGTGTAATCCTGCATATTCATCTGGAACGTCGAGACCAAATCCCCCTCCTTATTTCAGATGATGACTGAGAAGAAGAGAGGCCGCTGCCTGCATCTGCGGCAGATGATGGGGATCGTAACACACCCACAAATCTTCCCCTCCCGTGCTCAGCTGGGGAACACCTGGACACGATGACACACTTTCCTGTGTGCTCCTGCTACTCCTGGACTCTCCCAGCCTCTCCCAGCCTCTCACAGCCTTTCCCAGTCTCTCCCAGCCTCTCCCAGCCTCTCCTAGCCTCTCCAAGCCTGTCCCAGTCTCTCCCAGCCTCTCCCAGTCTCTCCTAGCCTCTCCCAGCCTCTCCCAGTCTCTCCTAGCCTCTCCCAGCCTGTCCCAGTCTCTCCCAGCCTCTCCCAGCCTCTCCCAGCCTCTCCCAGCCTGTCCTAGACTCTCCCAGCCTCTCCTAGCCCCAGAGCGTGAGGTGAGGCCCTCGTGACCAGACTCGAGGCCGGAAGCTCAGAAACGGGTCCCTGGGAACACCAAGATCCTAGTGCCTGACACACACACACGCACACACACACACACATGTACACACAGTCATGGTCACCTACACTATAAGGTCACTTGAGGTTATCTATCCTTTAGGTCACAGGCTCCACTATTACTAAACGAACCAGTAAAAATGTCTGTGTCTAAATAAATCAACAAAGACCAATAATTAAGAACAGTTCAGTTGACAGTTGCTCAACAGGTACAACAGGTCCATCATCACAGCTCTCTCTTCCACCTGAAGGAACCCCAGAAGCAAGTAACCTGTCACACATTATCACCATCTACCTCCTCTCCACCTCCCCCTCCTCCTCTACATACCACCATCTACCTCCCCCTCCTCCTCCACCTTCCCTCCTGTACACAATACCATCTACCCCCCCTCCTCCTCCTTCTCCACCTTCCCTCCTGTACATAATACCATCTACCCCCCCCCCTCCTCCTCCTTCTCCACCTTCCCTCCTGCACACAATACCATCTACCCCCCCCCCCTCCTCCACCTCCTCCACCTTCCCTCCTGTACACAATACCATCTACCCCCCCCCTCCTCCACCTCCTCCACCTTCCCTCCTATACACAATACCATCCACCCCCCCTCCTCCACCTCCTCCACCTTCCCTCCTGTACACAATACCATCCACCCCCCCCTCCTCCTCCTTCCCTCCTTCCCTCCTCCTCACAACACCATCTACATCTTCCTCCTCTACACAACACCATCCACCCCACCATCTCCACCTCCCCTCTTCTACATTCTATCATCTACCTCATCTTCCTCTCCACACCTCCAGCTTTCTACCCATCTCCTAAGTTTGAAGTTGGCAAAGACAATGATACACACCTAGTCATACTATTGTGAATCATATTTTAAGTTCCAGAATAAACAATCCACAACTAAACTCCCCACTGAACAGTTTTGGATCAACAAGTGTCTGTCACTGTAAATCACTCTCTTATCTCCTGAATATAATATTTCTCTCTCAATTTCCAGGAATCCTCCAGTCAAGGAGACAGAAGAAGAGCAATCGAGGGTGTTACCGAGCGGAAGAAAACAAGCAGCAGCACTCACTTTGACCTGGTAGAACTCCACACAACTCCCCGCTCTGCTCCTTCTGGGGTCGCCACAGTTACCCTCCATCCTCACTGACAGTTCAGCTTCGAAGGGCTTCTGACCCACCGGCATTGCACAGCTGTGTCTATGTTTCTGTCAGTCTGTGTGTGAGTGTGTGTCTGCGTCAGGCCAGCTGACCGAACCTGCTGTTGCTGGGTGGCTAGCTAGCCGTGTTGCTGTGCAGTGCTGGCCAACGCTGGCCTATCTCTGCGTGACCCAGGCTGCTATGCTTCCCCCTCGGCCGAGAACGTCTGTCCCCCTCACTCACTGACCAGTCAGGGGGAAGACCGGCTGTGGGGAGGGGCCAGGGAGGCCAGGAGGAGGGGCGGGATGAGGCTGTGAGGGATGAGGGACAGAGGCTAAGGAGAGTGAGGAGTGCAGGGGGCGAGGGAGAGGCTGAGAGGGACAAGGGGGGGGGGGGGGGGGGGGGGGTTCAGAAGAACAGAGTGGAGGGGGCGGGGGGTGACCTCACTTTGCCAGACAGATTGTGTTTTGGAAAGTGTGGAAAATAATTGTGGACTTGTTCCGTGGTGGCGGGGGAGCTAGTGTGTGCACATTTTACAGTATTTCCCGCCAGAATTTACATGAACATTTTCTATTACTTATCCTGTCAGAGAACAGGTGTCTCGATGTGATACTCTGACTTACAGATGGAGAGGACAGAAGAGAGAAGAGACAGATGATTGCTTATAAGCCTCTTTATGGAGTTCCAGACTAAATACTGTAGTCTGACAGACAAACCAGCACTGTGCCAGACAGACAAACAGACAGGCAGACAACCACACTGTCTCCAGTATTAGGACCAGATAGTGTCAGACAGAGAGACAGGCAGGCAGGCAGGCAGGCAATGGTTTATTGAACACATAAGTGAAATGTGTTCTGGCACACAAACACAGTCATAAGCCCTTCCTGTGTGTGCTGTCTGTCAGAGTTCAGGTTTACACATCCCACCACGTCCACACGGCTCATCTCATGGTCACGGAGGTTTGAGCGTAGAAACCACAACAAAGACACAGGAAACTGTCCTCTCAGATGATCTCCCTCCCGTGTCTCTCTCACTCACTCCCTTGTCTATCGCTACCTCCTCGCTTTCTTCTTCTCTCCTCAGTCTTCTTTGTGTGTTCTGAGATGCAGTTGAGAGCGTGTATGCAAACATGCAATCAGACACATGGCTGCTCTGTCACTCACCTCACAGCCAGATAGACAAAGAGGACACTTCACCGCAGACCGTCTGAGTGTTGCGACCTGGGCCCGGTGCTAGACATGACTGGGTATAGGATCCAACAATGAAAAGCCTACCTTATGCACACGTGTGATGGTGCGAGTGTATCAGTTACAGAGAAATACACTCAGATTACCATGTAATGACATGTTTCTTTGGAGACAGGTTTCTCTGAAAAACACGACACAATGGGGAGCGTTTGATAAGAACAGTTGTTCTTTCTCTCCTTTAAACACCGAGTCTTCCAGAACCTTCCAGAAGGTGAAGGTTAACCGCCATCACAGGGTAAACCTTTTTCAAATATTTACATCGTCAGATTAGGAGATTTTATTTTTACCCTCTCTAATCCCAAACAGGCTATTTTTAAATTGCCCTGGAAAGATGAACACTCGCAAAACACGTGTGGTGTCAGGGCAGTGGAACAGCCAGTGTGCTGCACTGGGCTAAGGGACTGGGAATCCCTGAATTCGATGCTAGCATGTCTGTGTTTATTTTCAGATGGTGCTCCAGTTTCTATGAGAGTTTTAAGCTTATGCATGTGTATATGTTAGGATTACTCCACTGTCTAGGAAAAGCACATGTATCTATTTACCCTGAGCAGTTGTTCATCAAGACAGGGCTCAACAAGTTGATACAGAGAATTTAAATGTAAACCATACATTACCCTTCCAGAGAGATTCACAGAAGTTCAAATCTAAGGTCAGCATTTTTAGATGAACACACATTTGAATGCCAACCAGGCTGTAGTGGGGATTAAATAGAACAATATTTTTGAAAGAAAGCAAAAAAACACATATCGCATGGTTTGCCTAATCAATAGATGAAAAAAAACAACCAATCTATCTTCCAATAATTAGCTCCTTCCCAAAATTCCTTACAGAAACACCCAACAAGCTAGGCTAACTCAATTCCTGGAAGGAGTACAAGAATTGTAGCAATTAGCATCTATGACAGCTGAGGCCAACCCAGCCATATGAATGTGAAATCTCTCCAGATATTCTCATTCTTCTCTTCCAAGCTGCTGGAACTGAGTGGGCCTCAGGACAAAAGGGGGGATTGTTCGTACAGCGCTCTAGGTTAGCATAGCACGCCAGACAAGCTAATTATCACAGCAGGGGAGGGAGTGAGGTTAATGGCTGTCTCCAGTAGAAGGACGCCCCCCAGCTATGAGGGGTTTCTGATGCTAACAGGGTGTAGATGTATCCTCTCTTTCACTTATCTGAGACTTTCAGAGTAGGTCTCTAGTCGTATATTCATTTAAAAACGCTAAAGCAATTTTACAAGTGTTACGACATGTGTAGAAATCACCCCTCACCTCTTCTTAACCCCCCTCAGAACTAAAGTGTTCAGGTGTGTGTGTGCCTGCGTGCATGTGTGTGTATGGGAAAGAGATGGATGGATTTGTTACAGGTATGTACGTGTGTGTGTGTAAATGTGTGTTTGTGTGAGTGTGTGTTTGTGTGAGTTTGGTGTGCGAATGTGCGTGTGTACTAGTCATATGTTTTTACTTTATTGCATTACAGCCCAAACCCCCCCCACACACACACACACACACTAACGGTGTTATCTTTTCAAACAGGAGAAGTGTGTTAAGTCTTTGACATCTGACATCATGATCTTTGAAAGATTCCTGTCCTCACCTGGTGTTTCCTGGCCTCCCCCCCCTCATCATCTCCCCCCCCCAACCCCATAGTCACCCACCCCCCCCAATCCCGGCTTGCCAGAACAAGCTAGAGTTTGACCTGCCTCTCTGCTGCTGACTGCTCCGCAGAGACACTCTGCTCCACAGCAGAGCGGTCTCTACCGCTCCTGAGAGGCAGCATTTAGTGCCTCCGGGACCTCCTCATCTCAGAGAGGAGGGGAGCGGGGGGGGGGGGGGGTGGAGGACCCAGGGGGGCAATTTAGTGAAATTGCTCTGAACCCAAGGTCAAACGAGGGTAAACACCAGGAGAAAGAGTGCCTGTGTGTCACGGCAGGGAACGGCTCCAGCCGGCTACACACAGCCGTCCGACAGACCCACGCCGTCCACAAATCCACACCCCCGTACCACATCGCCGGCTTCCCATTGGTGGACAAGAACAATGGAGCTGCCTATTACCTTTGACAGGGCCCTGACCTCCAAGGGCCTTGCTGAGTTCTGATTGGGGGAGAAGGGGGAGGGGGGCGGGAGTGTGGTGTGTAGTGAACTTGTAAGGTATGTTGTCAATCATGTCTTTATATCCCTGTAACTGTGCATGTTTATGGTTACCCCTGATAATGATACCAGCTCCTATTACAAAAAAACAGTACAAAAGTGGGGTAACTAGTGTACAGGGACAGGACTCCATAGAGACAGAAATCACACTGACTCCATAGAAAAAAGAAAAGCATTACATCATAAATGTGCTCTGAGGAACGACTTGTTAAACCCGCTACGCCTATTCAGAGTGTTAGCATGCATGGACAACCACGCAAGCTGGAGTGTGGAGGCCTGGGTTATGAGTCCCAACAGGATTATAACTTTAGCTGCAGCGAGTGTGACACCTGTCTCAGTCTTCCTGTATGAATACACACCACTAAGATCTGGACGGGTTTCAGACATACTGGACATTCTTCATCAGTGCCAGGTAGAATTCCTGAAGAGTGAGAAGTCAAAGTTGGTGTCTCAGTAGCCTGGCTTTCTTCATCTGTCATCTGGGCCTCAACTGTTATCTCCCCTCATAGAAACAAATATTGAGCTTTTTAGGTTTGCTAAAAAACACACGAGCACACACACACACGTATATACACAGACATACTCACACACGAAGGCAAAAACAAACTTCCCTAATCTTCTAGGTAGTGTGGAGTTAGCAGTTCACAGTCAGAGCAGAAACCAGGTCAGTGGAGTCTCGACTGTTAGGACTCACACCGATGCCAAAAAATATCTTCTCGTCTTAACCCTAACCCTTTATCTCCTCTCCCTCCTCTCCTCCTTCCTCCAAATCCTCCTCTCCATTCTCTCCCTTTTCTCCCTCTGAGAGAGACGGGGAGTGAGAGGGAGAATGGAATACAAGAGACTTCTCTATCCTATAGTCATCTATTCAGAACGGAAGAACATGGAGGAATAAAAGAGAGCGTGTAAGGGTAAACTTGTTTGCCTTCTTGAGAACAACCAGCAAACACTTGAGGGACGAGTTTACTCTCTCTTTCTCTCGCTCTCTCTCTCTCTCTCTCTCTCTCTCCCTCTCTCTCCCTCACACAAAGACACACACACACAGACATCTTTCTCACCCCCCAACCAAACTGCCCCCTCTCCTGCAAGCACAGCGTGCCCTCCAGCGTACAGCGTTTTGAAAGGAACAGAGCACAGATTCATGTGAGCAGCATGTGATGCTCCATCGTAAAAACGCATCAGCGTCCAATAACTCTAAACACCTAAATCCTTCTGGATCTCTCCACCGTCTCTCCACTGTGTCATTTTCCATTGGTTCTTGTTGGGTTCTATCCATGCTAAAGTCATCATCATCATTCTCGGGCCTGGTCCCTCTTAGCTGCTAGCTAGTGTGCTGCTGACCCAGTTTCACGCTTCAGATACATCCCTTCTGGACCCAATAGCCTTCCTGGCTGACATATGATCGAGGGTCTCATTAATCTAATTTATAACAGCGATCATCACGCTGTAAACGAGCTCACCCCAACCTCTGCAGTGAGCCGGCGTGCTCCTTGGGCTCAGCGCTAACAGAGAATTAGCGACCTTTGCTAAGTGGGCTAGCCTCACCCACTAATGAGGCTCATTCATCTGCACTGGAGCCCGGGAGACAGACTGCGTTCCAAGACAGCCAGTGTTAACAGCGGATGGGGCTCTGCGTGCTAACGTCCCGTGATCGTCAAGGATCGGCCAAAGGAAAGGGATGAGTGTCATGTGACTTGATTCACCGTTGAGAGCATGGCCAAGGGCAAAGGTTACACAGCTGTCATTAGGGTTAGGGTTAGCTATCATAAGGATGCATAAGGAGATAGGTAGGGTCAGGGTTAGCTATCATAAGGATGCATAAGGAGATAGGTAGGGTTAGGGTTAGCTATCATAAGGATACAAAAGGAGACAGGTAGGGCATAGGGTGCTCTATTATCTGTTATGTGCTATGGACTGCCAAACCAAGTGATGGTTGAGCAAACAAGCCTGTACTTGGGCTTGGATTTTCCTGCTTGGCACCCTGATTAAGTGTCGTTGGCACTTGCGAAAGGATTCCATTGGTCGTGTCGCAGAGTCAACATAAATCACCGATACCTTAAAAAATTATAAAGAAAACAAACAGTGTTCATAGCCAGGAGATATCAGGAATGAAACCCATGCACTGCTGCCAGATGGAGCGCTGGAGGGTTGTCCTCCCGTGCTCTCCACGGAATCATGCTACTTGTCACCCTAAATATTTACCACAGAAATACATACGTGATGTAAGTGAATGTATGTGTCCTGTTATTATACAGTGATCCTTGCAGTAAATGACAAGTACCTCACACGTTCCCATCCACAGAGCCGACTCTTAAAGCGTAAGAAGCGATTGATGATGATGACGGTAATAATAAACATGAAGATGAGTCAACACCCCCCCGCCAACCCCCCCTGCCACCACCCCCACCCCCTCCTCAGGCCCCTCGCTGGAGCACTCTCTGTCAGACAGCAGAACATAAACTTGGAGATGGAAACCAAATAAACTGATGTTTATTTCAGCTGATTCACCATTAAATGATGACACGTGTTTGTGCAGGGAGAGGAGGAAATGTGCCAGAGTTGACGGAGAGTTGGGCTGGGCGGAGGTTGCAGGGAGAGAGGGATGACCTGCTGGAATGTAGGCCACTGGGTTCCTGTAGGGGTCAAATCCAGACAGGCATGTTCTACCGCAAATCACTCCTAAATCTAACAGGTAGCACCTTGTGTGTCTGAAGCTTGAGAGAGGCAGCAGGAGAGGGTCCAGGGGTAATTTGACAAGATTGTATCTTTCCAAAACAGCTGTTTTTTGGAAATTGCTTTAGGGTCCCAGGTGGAATGTGCCACAAGATCTGCAAGGAGGCCACAGGTGAATAGAGACAGCTTTTAAGTGACAGCTAATCTCTTGATGCAGATTCAAAGTATGGTCAAACTAGACTTTGAACTTGTGAAAGTATACTTTTACCTGCAAATGACAAAGAGTGTCAATTCTGAGTGGATCCTATTGCTTCCACATATGATCTGTGTGTGAACCGAACGCTCATACAGCATGTCTGTGCCAGTGCGGAGTGAAGCCAGCAACCCTGAGGAGAGACACAGCAGACCGTTCAGTCTGCTCCTACATTCCTACAATCATTGGTTTCGCTCATGATGTTATTAATGAAGATAAACACACTAAATTCCTTTGAGTTTCACAGGATTTGTGTCTAATGCTTACTTTGTGTGTTTGTGTGTATGTGTGCTTGTGTGTGTGTGTGTGTGTGTGTCTGTGTTTGTGTGTGTGTGTGAGAGAGAGCCTGTGTGGATATGTGTATGCTGACCAATTTAAAAACAATGCATCATCTAAACATTGATCTGTTTACTGAGATGAGGTTCAGAAGGCTTTTCCAAATATGGTCATAAAAACATCACCTCTGCAGCAGGAGTGTTTTCTGTCATTATGCAGCTTTTCACCATCTCTTCCCCCCCCCTCTCTCTCACTCTCCCCTCTCTCTCTCTCTCTCTCTCTCTCTCTCTCTCTCTCTCTCTCTCTCCCCCCCCTGCTGTCTGTCTCCCCCCCTCCTCTCTCTCTCTCTCCCCCCCTCTCTCACTCTCCCCCTCTCTCTCTCTCTCCCCCCTGCTGTCTCTCTCTCTCTCTCTCTCTCTCTCTCTCTCTCTCTCTCTCTCTCTCTCTCTCTCTCTCTCTGCCCCTGCTATCTCTCTCTCTTTCTCACCCTCTACCTCCCTCTCTCATTGTCTCTATCTTTGTTACTCCACCTCTCTCTCCCTTCCTCCCTCTCTGTTACCCCCTATCTTTTCCTGTCGTTCCCCCTCTCTTTCTCTCTCTCAGGGTATTGCTGTGCTTTGTAATAATGAATGTGTTGTCGGTCTAAATGAGTTTATAACAGAAGCTAAATGCAGTACAGTCCGTTGGATTTGACAGATCTCAGGGAATTATATACACAAATGTGTACATACATGCATTCACATATACACACAGACACACACACACACACACTATTAGCCACTGATTTGATCAGGGGGTATTTTGACCGGGACCTCTCCTGTAGCCAAGTCCCACACACAGCCAATCAAACCCTCAGCTCCACAATCTGGATGTAGTTAGCACAAGTAGATACCAAGCCTCGCTGGCAGCCCCGTGCTGGGCAAAGCCCAGGAATGCTTGCAGGCCTGGCAGGACCACACCACCAAGCCCTCCTCCTCCAATAAGACTAGCAACAACACCCTGGCTCTCCTCCATTAACAACACCAGAAAACAACCACGCCGGAACATCAGTCATGCTTGCTCCGATGGACAGCCACCTAACCGTGACAGCATTCACAGGCCATTCCCCTCCCCAGCCCCCCCCCCCCTCCCCCTCCCCAGTTAAGTCCACTTCAGTGTGACGGTCAGGGGTGTCGGAGCATCAGATGTTTTTTAAAAATATATTTCCCCATTTCCTGGAAGGGTTCAGACTGTTTCTTGACATATCTGAGGAGAAATGTAGGCTGGCATTCACCAGGCCAGGATATTAGAGTGCGGATGAGTCCAACCAAACCAGGAGAACAGTGGGGTAGATGAGTCCACCGATACTAGGAGGACAGTACTGTTGTAAACAAGTCACATTGCTATAGTGATATGATATGCTGACAGCTAAATGGCCATAAATAGTTCCTTTCTGCCCACTATAACATGAGCCCTGGGAAGAGGGGGTCTTGGTAAATTGAAGCTAAGCCCATCACTCATCCCCAAATATTTGTATTAAACAGTAAAAAGACTGAAGGATGGCAGAATGAACAGACTAACTTCCACGTCATGAGAGAGTGGCACCAAATGAGTGGCCTGCCGTCAGGCAGACTGCAGCAAGGCACCATGGGTGCACAACTATCTGAGGTATGTTGTGTGTTTTTCTGGCTCTGTTGCCTCCGCTCCAAACCAGCCTGTATTCTGGGTGTGTTGTGGAGTATATATAGACCCACATAGAAAGGCCACTAATCAACTCAACCACAGCCCCAAGCTGCACCCGGAAACCCCCACTTGTGGTGGCTACAGAAACAACCCTCTGATTGGGTCAGAAAGTAACCAGAAACAGCCCTCTGATTGGGTCGGAAAGTAACCAGAAACAGCCCTCTGATTGGGTCAGAAAGTAACCAGAAACAGCCCTCTGATTGGGTCAGAAAGTAACCAGAGTCAGACCTCTGATTTGGTAAGAGAGTAACCGGATTGGGTCAAAGGGTAACCAGTAACTTCCTCCTGATTGGTTTGCAGAATAGTGGGAGGAGTCTGCGGTGAATAAGACTGGTCCACTAGACCGGCTCCACTAGACTGGAGAAGGTGTTCATTTGCGCTGTCACAAGCCACACAAATACCATCTGCTGGCATGTGTGACCCTCTCTTTCCATATATAGCCCTGTGTGTGTGCATGAGCGTGTTTGTGTGTGTTTCTTGTTTGTATGCTGGGGTCTAAACAGGAAGCAGCAATAAAACATGGGATGGGGGATCGTTTAGTTGTGGAAGTCGGAAAGGCTGGGTTTTTTTCCCAGAATGCCACAGCCTGAAGATGAAAGCATGTCCCCTCCCACAGCCACAAGGACACAGTGTATATATCAGAGAGTGGATGTATAGGACTTGTGAGTGTAGTACAGTATGTACGTGCGTGGATGTGTTGTCCTGTATCCAAGCAAAGAAAGGACAACCCAACGTGTTAACGACTCCGCCACAATCTCTTCCAACCACGTCCCCTCAGTCCCCTCTCTCTCTCTCTCTCTCTCACTCTCTCTCTCTCTCTCTCTCTCTCTCTCTCTCTCTCTCTCTCCCTCTCCCTCTCCATCGCACTGTCTTTCCCTCTCTGTCTCTCCCTCCCTTTCTCGCAATTTTTCTCGCGATTCCCTCTCCTCCCTTATCATTTTCTCACTCTCTCCCTCCCTATCTCGCCCACACCCTCACTTTCTTCTTCTCTCTCTTCCTCCTGACCTCTTCACATCCCTCTTGTTCTCTGTTTTT